>NC_054556.1:1988425-2146844 GCF_017654505.1 Polyodon spathula | reverse complement strand
CCCGGGCCCGGGCGGGCCGGGGGGGGGGTCACAGGGAGTCTTTAAATTTTTACATTTTGTGACGACCAAAACGGGAAATGATAGAAAAGTAAATGGAAACATCAGCAAGAAAGCACTAGTTAGGATAACTCATGCCCATTGCAAGCTCCCTTGTAACACCACTCTGTATTCTTAGTGGGAGGAGAGAAAAAAAGATTTATATAAATTGTTTGTTTTTCAAATGAAGAGATATTTCCAGTATATCAGTAAAACTGGAACTAAAAGCTTTAGTTGGCGATCGCTAGCAGATCAGGACTTTGCTAGCATTTCCACTAGCCGGGTCAGCATTGTCCTATTAGAACCAACGCTGAGGGCAGCGTGTCAGTGATTCCAGACCCCCAGTCTCAGTTGTGTCTCAGCCTCCACGTCCCTCAGACGGCCACGCCTATGACTCTTGTAGATCCTGTGGACTACCTCTTTAAGTCACCATCGCAGAAGGGTTCTCCAATACCTCAGCAATCACAGGACACTCAGCTGTATTGAACTTGCAGGATGGAAGGCCCGTGGGCCGGCGGGAACAGCATGAGAATTGAGATATATATTTTGGAGATAATTTTGTGTGCCTGTTCCTCGCTAGCAGCGGGTTCATTTTAAAATACATGTGTTTTTTTTAATTATTAAATATTTTTATTTATTATTTATTATTATTATTATTATTATTATTATTTCTAATTTCAGCTTTTAAGGTTTCTGATAAATCATTTATATTTCTTTTTATGGTAGAGTATGTTTTTGGGGGATTTATGACCTGTTAAATTGTCGGTCATTTGTACCTCTTATCTATGGAAATGGTAGTGATTAGTATTATTTTTATTTTTTTTCAATAAAGCTGTAAGTTATGCATCAGTCACTTGCTGGTTTTTATTGTGATGTCCGTTCTGGGGTCCCAGTTGCATGTCATGGTTGTGGATGCCTTTATTTTCTTTATAAATGTACACACACACACACACACACACACACACACACATACACACAGATACAGTCATGTTGCTTTAATCAGATGCCCTTTGCGATATCTGTAAAGTTTATAGCGTTTCAGAAAGTTTACATTCCTGTCTTCTTTTTGGACCCGATTTTCAAACCCAGGAGAATCACAGGATAGCCGAGTCACCTTTTGGAAGTTGGCTTTTATTTATTCTTTATAAAGGAAATGACCAAAACCATTAATGCCACTTACAATGAATCTCAAAACTTAAAAGACAAGAATTACATCCATATAAAAAATGGTCTAATGTCTTACTTAGCTGTTTACTGGCTTGTATAAATAATCTCTATCCTGTCTCCTCCTGAACATTGCTTAGACATGCTTTGTCTTTTTAGCTAGTTCGTTAAAGTGGTTTTAGCCCTTAGAAGCCCTAATGGTTTAAAACCTCCCTGTGTGCCAGTAAGCTAGTGTATATACCACAATAACTGCATAATAAACAGCCATGCCTCTTCCAAATTCACTGCAGTTCAGTAGTTCCGGTACGCTTGGGTTCTGGGTGCTGGGGTGGCAGGAGCAGTGACAGAGCGAATGGTTTCTGGGATGGCAGGAGCAGTGACAGAGCGAATGGTTCTGGGATGGCAGGAGCAGTGACAGAGCGAATGGTTCTGGGATGGCAGGAGCAGTGACAGAGCGAATGGTTCTGGGATGGCAGGAGCAGTGACAGAGCGAATGGTTCTGGGATGGCAGGAGCAGTGACAGAGCGAATGGTTCTGGGATGGCAGGAGCAGTGACAGAGCGAATGGTTCTGGGATGGCAGGAGCAGTCACAGAGGATCAGGTCCAGAACTAGCTGAGCTGAAATGCCAGCTTGCAGCCCGGTTAGCTGTTTAACATGTTTAATGTTTAAAATTATTTTATTCACTCCTCACTCTAGCTAATAGACATATAACACACAATCTTAATGGGTTTTAGGGGCCCAGGTGTTGTACAGGAAAGATCTAGTCTCACAAGAATGGCAGAAGAAAGCCAGAAAAAAAAAAAAAAAAAAAAAAAAAAAAAAAAAGAAAAAAAAAAAAAAGAAAAAAAAAAAAAAAAAGAAAAAAAAAAAAAACAACTTCAACCCCTCTGACTTTACAATACAAGGTAAGGGCAAGCTCTGACTGTGAGGTGCAGAAGGATGCTTTAGTGTTATCGTGGCCCTTACAAAAGTTTACCACAGTAAAAAAAACGTTTTGCTTTGCTTATGCGATTTACTGTAGTTTACATGGTCACCAAGTTGTTTTTAAAAACGTTTTGAAACCAGACCAGTTCTCTCTGTGCTTCACAGTGCTTACCTTGAGTTCATTGCTTGCATCATGCTTTCACTGTGCTTTATTACACTTTGCTGTGCTTTTACTATGGGAAACTTCCATGAGGGGGGCTGAGAGATCCAAGCTGTTTTAAACGGGGCTGCAGCTAGAGTTTAAACTGAGAGAAGCAGACAGACACTATAAACAGGACAAGCTATATATTCCCAAGGAGTCAATTAAAGCAAGCTGACAAAGAGAGAGAAAATGAACTGGAATTGGAACAGCCCCCCCCCCCCCTGCCGATGTCATAATTTGGTTTTAAGGAGAGGTGGTCCAGTCTTTTTGGGAGAGGTCCACCTTGGAGCACCCCGGTTCTCTCAAGAGTTCCGTGTGCCAGACCCTGCTCAGGCCAGGATCTCTCAGCCCTGCCGGCCAACGGGCGCTGCCCCCTAGCAGTCAGGTCTCTGAGTCATGCGTTGATGGCGTTGGCGACATCGGTGAAAAAGAGTCGGCTGGGTCTTTGTAGGGTCGCCTGGCTGGGCATCAGGATCTGGAAAGGGACAGAGAGGGGTAAGACTGGGGCAAGGGTCTTCCACACCCATGCTCAAGATTCCTGTTCCTGCAGCTTCTCCGATAGTCTACCCTCTTTCTGCTCTATCTCAGCTCTATTGTGTCTAATATTAGGCTGCGATACAGTACATCTTTCATGCTCTGCTTTAAAACTGTGTGCAGTGTACTGTATGTAAGGCTGCTGCACCATATGCTCCACACTTGACTCTGAAGCTCTCTGGCCAGTCCAGTCCAGAGTCTTCAACATGTCTCCAGTATGAACTGCTGCTGCTGTACACTCCATTCACATTCAGCACATTTCTGCTCCAACACTGTCTCTGATACAAGCTTGTATCCCACTATATCACACTAGAGTCAATGTGTACAGGTTACTACTACTAATAATAATAACAATAATAACACTTGCCAGAATGGTTTGTGATCGTTGGGTGCCTACAGGCTTAGATTTTGGTTAGAAGGGGGGGGCAGAGGTCTGTTCCTAATTGAAGTCACTGGGCTTGGAAGGAGGGGGTGACCCGTTATGTGTCATACCTTCTGTGGGTGCCACGTCTTCTCAAATCATAGGATTTTTGTCTCAAATGAAATGCTTTCCATAAAAAAAAAAAAAGTTAACAATAAAGAAAGTGTTGGTGCTTTAAATGAACAGGTCTGTTTACGTGCATGCAGTGTCCCTGCTCACAAAGCTTTCACATGGTTTATTTGTGCTCTTTTGTTTGGTCTATTTCACTGATATACATGAAACACTTATTATGATTGAACCAATCCCACCCCAAACAATTTGTTTTTATAAACCTTAGGAAAGTCTATTTTGTTTTTTAAGTTTTTTAACTCCCCTATTTAATGTGAACCCCGGGGGGGTGACACAAAAAATAATTCCTCTTCCGGTTAAGATAGACGTTCCCACCACATATCAAATGGGATTAAGTCTTACTTAATGTCATCCTTCGATCCCAAAAATGTAAACCAACATGTACCTACCCACCCGGCAACAACATATAATTACAAAAGTAAACCTGTGTAATTATTATATCTTGAAAATGACCTTTGTTTTCCTGTGGCCGGGACCCTTTGACTGAAATTTAAATTTTTCATTGTCAAATCGTCGCCATTGGTTTATTGCTAAAAAAGCTGGCACGGCTCCCTCTTCTCCCCTGGCCCAGGAGGAGCCCCGTACGCCAAAATGGGAAACGACAAAAACCACACAGGTCCCCCCTGGCTGTAACCACCTTGCTGTGCGTGAACAGGGAGGGGGGGGACTGTGAACAAACGAACTCTCACAGCTCTTCTACGAGGGGACGGTGACACGACAACACAAGGGAGGAGAGGGTGTGATTTGGGGGGTGACCGACACACAGGGGAAGGGAGAGGGGGGACGTTGACCAAACGACACCCCAGTGAGGGAAGATGGGATGGTGACACGACCACACAGGATGGAGAAAGGGGGACGGTGACACCGAACACAAAAACGGAGGAGTAGGAACCCAAATTGGAAAACTACACAACCCGAACCCCCTTGGTGCCCCGAGCCTCCCTGTCCCCTGCTGTACCGTGCTGTGCGGGGCTGGCACGGCTCCCTTTCTCCCCTCTACACACAGGGGTAGGAGAGGGACCGCAATTAACGACACTCCCCGCACCTGGGGTCCCCGGAAAAGGGGGGAAGAGGGCCTGGTGACAAAACACACAAACCAAGAGGCTGTCACGGCGGACTCGTCTGGAATACACACACCAGGGGGAGGGAGAGGGGGACCTTTCAATTGTGGAACGTCACGCCCCGACCCCCGTGCCGAAAGGGGGGAGAGAAGGGGAACGGGGTTGATAACGTGCAACCAGGGGGAAGGAGAGGGACCCCATGGAACGGTACACTGTCACCGACCCTTCCCGCTCTCCCCTGCACTGTGCTGTGTGTGTGTCCCCCCCTGTCCCCTGCTGTACCTTGCTGTGCGGGGCTGGCACAGCTCCCTCTCTCCCCTGCACTGTGCTGTGGTCCCCGACAAACGTCCCCCTGCTGTCCTTGCTGTCGGGCTGGGCACGGTTTCCCTCTACTCCACAGGGCATTGATGGCGGTTGTGTGTGTCCCTACCCCCCCCTGGCGCCGCGTGTACCTTCCTGTGCGGGCGACAAACAAGCTCCCTCTCGTTCTCTCTCATCTCGTGCGCCCTCACTGTGTCTGTGTGTTCGACCCTCCGCACACACACTGACGACGGCCACTCCCTCACCCCCATGTAGGGAGTTATATATAACCCCCTCCCGTCACACAACCCTCATCCAGCCAGTGGGCGTAACTTAAGACTGTGCGAGAGGGGACGTGACACACCGGCGCGTGGGGGTGGGGGTGTCGGGTCTCCCTGCACTGTGTCGGTGGGTTTGGGGCCGGGGACGTGGTGGTCGCTGGGGGGGCGGGGGGGGGTCCGGGGGGGGGAATTTAACCGACACTCCCCCCGACCGTGTTTACCCAGGGAGAAGAGGTACCGTGAATACGACTCAACCACTAGCTCATAGGGGAAGAGAGGTCCCCGCATAGGAACGACAACGCCCTCCGACCGTACCCCGAGGGAGAGAGGGCCGTTTGATAACGACACACAAAAAGGGGAGGAGAAGGGAACGTGACAAACGCACACAGGGAGGGAAGAGGGGACCCCATGGAAAACGACCCAACGCGCCCCGACCCGTGGTCGAGGGAGAGAAGGGACGGGGTGAACAAACGAACACACCAGGGAGGGAGGAAGGGGAACCGCTTGGAACCGTAACACTGCCCCCGCCCGTGCCCCCCGAGAAGGGAGAGAGGGACGTTGACAAACAAAACGACCCACCAGGGGAAGGGGATAGGCCGGGTGATCGACCGACACCCGGGGAAGTGAGGGGGGACGTGATACCGAACACACATGGGAGGGAAGAGTGACCCGCCTGAACGACACGCCCCGCGCACCGTTTCGCACTGTGAATCGTGTGTGTGTCCCTCCGCGGTGCGCCCTCTGTACCAGTTGCTGTGCGGGGCGCTGGGCACACGCGTCCTGAAAGCCCTCTCTTCCCTCTCTCGGTGCTCCCTGAGGGATTTCCGTCCGTATACACACACCAGGGAGGGAGTCAACGGGGTCCCATCCCCGCTCACTGTACTGTTTGGGGCTGGTGCACCCCTCCCTGTCACCCTAACAACCCCCGACCGGTAGACGGTGGTGTGGTGTCCTTGGTGTCCCCCTCCTGTCCCTCGGCTGGCACCTTGCTGGGTGGGGCTGGCAATGGGACGGCATCCCGCTCATTCCACGAGAACTACATCCCGAGGGATACCAAAGACAGTCTCCTGCCTACACCAGCTCGTTGCTGTATGGAAACATCCTACCTCATGGAACGATCTTTCTGCCCTCGGGCCTGCTTTGTACTCTCAAAAAAAATAAAAATGTCTGCTGACACCTGACACTCCTCCAGGCTGCGAAGGTCCTCTCTGTGCAACCGTCTTCTGCCGGGTCGAGGGATAGGGGACCTGCAAATGTCCCGACACGCCCCCCCTACCGTGCATCCCGAGGGAGACTGAGGGCACGAGTCGTTTCCGAAAAGGAACGAGGTCCAGAGCAATCAGACGAGGAAGGCGACCCAGCCTTCCACATGGTACCCGTTTAGTGCATCGCCAACTGCCCCGGGTCAAGCGGTCGGAAACGGGGTTTAGGGACCCCCTTCCAGCCAAACAACTTTTGTACCTACATTTTTTTTTTTCCAAAAGAATTAATAAAAATTATGGAAAAAGATCTTTTATGTTACCAAAAAAATACGGGACAATAAACTGTAAACATTTTTTCCCCTCCCGAGTTTTGGAATAAAAGCGGAAGAAGGAACCTACATGTTTTTATTTGGATCTAGTTTCTTTCTATTTCGCCTCCTGATGTATAAAACCTAAGTATTAAGAAGAAACACCATCAGCGTCATAGTATTTAAAACATTAAAAAACTTAAACCAATTAATTTGGATTATTGATGAATCAAAATTCCCACAAGTGGATACAAAAATAATGTGTATATTCTTAAAGGGTTAGGTGTAGTGAGGAACAGATTGAGAGAGAGTTGGGGGCTCTTTTATAGTATAGAAAGGTACAGACTGAGGGAGAGTTAGGGGCTGTGTTACAGTATAGAGGGGTACAGATTGAGGGGGGGTTGGGGGCTGTGTTACAGTGTAGAGGGGTACAGATTGAGGGAGAGTTTGGGGCTGTGTTACAGTATAGAGGGGTTCAGATTGAGGGAGAGTTGGGGGCTGTGTTTCAGTATACAGGGGTACAGATTGTGGGAGAGTTGGGGGCTGTGTTTCAGTATACAGGGGTACAGATTGTGGGAGAGTTGGGGGCTGTGTTTCAGTATACAGGGGTACAGATTGAGGGAGAGTATGGGGCTCTGTTACAGTATAGAGGGGTACAGACTGAGGGAGAGTTGGGGGCTCTGTTACAGTATAGAGGGGTACAGATTGAGGGAGAGTTGTGGGGCTCTGTTACAGTATAGAGGGGTACAGACTGAGGGAGAGTTGGGGGCTCTGCTACAGTATTAGATGGGGTACAGATTGAGGGAGAGTTGGGGGCTGTGTTACAGTATATATGGGGTACAGATTGAGGGAGAGTTGTGGGGCTCTGTTACAGTATAGATGGGGTACAGATTGAGGGAGTGTTTGGGGCTGTGTTACAGTATAGAGTGGTACAGATTGAGGAGAGTTGTGGGCTCTGTTACAGTATAGAGAGGTCCAGATTGAGGGAGAGTCGGGGGCTGTGTTACAGTATAGAGGGGTACAGATTGAGGGAGAGTTGGGGGCTCTGTTACAGTATAGAGGGGTACAGATTGAGGGAGAATTGGACTCTGTTACAGCATAGAGGGGTACAGATTGAGGGAGGGTTGGGGGATCTGTTAGAGTATAGAGGGGTACAGGTTGAGGGAGAGTTGGGGGCTGTGTTACTGTATAGAGGGGTACAGATTGAGGGAGCGTTGGGGGCTCTGTTACAGTATAGAGAGGTTCATATCTCCCAATGCTAACTCCCTCTACAACCTTGCTTTGTTACAGTACAGAGCAGTACAGGTTGAGGGTGAGTTGGGGGCTCTGTTACAATACAGACTGAGGGAGAGTTGGGGGCTGTGTTACAGTATAGAGGGGTTCAGATTGAGGGAGAGTTGGGGGCTCTTTTACAGTACAGAGGAGTACAGATTGAAGGAGAGTTGGAGGCTCTGTTACAGTATAAAGGGGTACAGATTGATGGAGAGTTTGGGGGCTGTGTTACAGTACAGAGGGTACAGATTGAGGGAGAGTTGGGGGGTCTGTTACAGTATAGAGGGGTACAGATTGAGGGAGGGTCAGGGAGCTGTCTTACAGTATAGAGGGGAACAGATTGAGGGGGAGTTTGGGGGCTCTGTTAAAGTATAGAGGGGTACAGACAGGGTGAGTTGGGGGCGCTGTTACAGTATAGAGGGGTACAGATTTTTTTGTTTAGAGTCCCAGCTTGACCACCTTCACCTCACCTGTTAAAGTCCACGGTGCACTCGTTCTAAAAAGGTGCGTCTGTTGGGCCCTGCCTTACGTCACAGGTTATTTATGTTTTTGAGGGAGAAGTCGGTGACTTGTAATTGAAACACCAATCTGTCAATTTCCCCAGCCCCACCTCTTATCTTTTATTTGAATACAATACCAGTATAGCTGTAACTGAACACCTCACAGCAGGTAGAGAGCGTATAAAAGCCATGACAAGAAAAACAAGTCTTGTGAATTACTTCAATTGAATTCTTCTCTGAAAGAGATATTCTCAAGCAGAGACACGTGGAATTGCTTTTACCTTTTGCAGGTAACAAACACATACAGCTTACAGGTAGGCCTGCCGTCTCCCTTGTGTTTCTTGCTTGTGTGGTATGAATAATGCAAATGAAAAGTGTTATTGAAATGCAGATGTCTTCTAAGAGGATTAAACGACAGTTTACGAGGTCTTGTTTTCAGATGAGAAGGTAGAGAAAATTCAGTCACAGGTGGTAAAAAAAGAAAAAAGAAAAAAAGAAAGTTTTTTTGAACCCTAACTAATACAGTCAGTGCGAGGACATCTCTATACCTGACCTATTTTAATTGTATTTATTTTTGAAAACCTGGTTTAAAACAATTATGTAATGCCAGAAAAAAAGCAGCAGTATAACCAGCCCTAACTGACTGACTGGTTTTATCTGTACCACTAAATATGTGTAAATGTAAATAACAGATATGATAAACTGGCAATTCTACACAAAGTTAAAAATGCACAGCCGAATATTTCTCAGCCTGATATTTCTCCAGCCTGATGCTAAGCTACTTGTGTTACTGGGGTTTCTTACGCAATGTGTTCTAAAAATATACATTGAACTATTTTAATACACATTATATATTACAATGTGGTGGTTTTGTTTTTTTTCATACTAGAGGAAGCATGCTTTATTGCAGTATCATACTTACTTCATTAGAGAATCGGTGCTTGGGACTAATTTTATTCCTAGTAATACAACTATTTCATGCCAAAGCAAGACAGTAATTTAAAAAAGTAAAAACAAGATGTAGAGGACAAGGCATGGCAAGGCAAAACAAGTTTTCCAGTTTGCCGGAGCCCGGGACCACAATGAAGTGTCACTGTTTGGATTAAGCAGGGGGTCACGATGCCCCCCTTCCTGATAGTATTTAATTAGCAGAATGACAATAGACGTGTTTGGGTTTAGCTGCATGGTGTAGCAGGTGTGTATACGGCAATGGGATTCTTTATTTAGCTATATGAATGTCTTCAGTATTGAAATAGTATGTGCAGGTAGGCTATGCGATGTGCGATTCAGGGATGGGAGGGCTCCAGGGAAAGGGTAAGGCTTGTGCAATGACTTTATTTGATAGCTATGGTTCTCGCATATATGAAGCATACGCATGGCATGTTTTACTTGTTGTAACTCTGCAGATAAAGAGCTCAGATTGGGCTATGAGGTAGACATTGCTTTTGTTCACAAACTGAAAGATTCTCTCAGGTTTACATCATTCATCACAGAGTCAATATCGATTAATCATGTTTTCTTTTGATCAGTTTAATCAGTTTCCCACATGATCCATTTCAGACAGGCCAGTGGTCTGTTAATAATAATAATAATCTTTATATAGCGCCTTTCATAGTGGACCACCTTCACAAAACGCTTTACAAGATACAAGACTAGGGAGTGCGAACTATGCATCAGCTGCAGAGTCACTTACAACAACGTCTCACCTCAAAGAGGTTAAGTGTCTTGCTCAGGATTACACAATGAGTCAGTGGCTGAACTGGAATTTGAATCAAGTATCTGCTGGTGACAAGTCTGTTTTTTTAAGCACTGAACCACACAGCCTCCTAACACTCACATCTAATTATTCCCAGCAGGGGGTGCGTATCCCTGGGGCCAGGGAAATGGTGGAGGTTCCCTAACGTGTACAGTGCTCTCCCAATCCTAGCAGACAGTGTGGTTAAGAATCTTACTGTGAGGCTATATCTTGGGAACCACATTTTCCAATTTATTTTTTATTTTGTGTGTTTTAATTTGGTTTGAAACTATGCATGAGCCTTTGTAATGAGATGCTGTTCTGGAGATTCAGTTTAGTTTGTTATGTGTGTTTTTCACTACCTGCTTTATTATTTGTGTCCACTTGTCTGAACATTGTTCTCCTCCTAGTATAACAGTTCATTTATTTCCTGTTTATCTATTCAGATAACCAGTGACCTCACATTGCGCCCTCACTAAAGATGCAGTCCAGCTTCCTGTCTGTGTGGCGTCTCTGTTTCATGGTGGTGATGCTGGCAGGTAGCTGCTGCTGTCGAACTCTGAAGCCAACGAGATACCCGCTCTTCACCCACAAGCCTTTCCTCCTGGCCTGGAATGCACCCACGCAGAACTGTGAGCCCCAATACAGGGTGCCCCTCAACCTGTCAGTGTTTGATGTGGTGGCCTCCCCCAACGAAGGCCTAGTGGGGCAGAAGCTCACCATCTTCTACAAAACCCGTTTGGGACTTTACCCCTATTACACCGACAAGGGGGTTGCCATCAACGGGGGGCTGCCCCAGCTCGCCAGCCTCAGGGATCACCTGGCTAAGATGCCAGAAGGGCTGGACAGATACATCCCAGAGCACAGATCAGAGGGCCTGGCTGTGATCGACTGGGAGGAGTGGAGGCCCCAGTGGGTCCGCAACTGGGGTGCCAAGGACATTTACCGCAACGTCTCGTGCTCCATGATCGCCCAAAAGAACGTGCACTGGACTGCTGACCAGGTGGAGGGCGTCGCCCAGGAGGAGTTCGAAGCCTCTGCCAAGCAGTTCATGCTGGAGACCCTGAGGACGGCCAAGAGCCTGCGGCCCAACCGGCTCTGGGGCTATTACCTCTACCCTGACTGCTACAATTACTACAAGAACAGCCTGAAGGACTACACTGGCCGCTGCCCCAACGTGGAGATCAGCCGCAACGACCAGCTGGACTGGCTGTGGGAGGAGAGCACAGCCCTCTACCCCTCCATCTACTTGGACCCCATGCTGCGTTCCTCTGAGCAGGCACGCCAGTTTGCACGCAACCGGATAGTGGAGGGCATGAGGCTGGCATCGGTGGGGCAGGGGCTGGCACGACCGGTCTTCGTCTATGCGCAGCCCTTCTACCGCGGTGGGATGCAGATGATGAGTAAGGTAAAACTTGGAGGGGCAGAGTGGGAGCTTTGCTGTGACAAAAGAGCCATACATACATCAATCGTTAAATCCATTTAATTAATTCATTGTTATTTATTTCCTTTATTATTCCTTCAGAGCTCTATATATATATATGGATATATGTATATGTATATATATATATACATGCTCAACCAATAAAAGTACCAACTGTGGTGACTTGGTTAAGACCACCAGTCTCATTTTATTTGAACCCACGACTTGAGAGGTAAAATACTAGTGTATTGATCCACTGTTCCACGAAACCAGGCACAGTGATCTTCCACTGTTCAAAGAGATATTTCCACTGAGCTGTTTCTCGTTCTCTCTGCAGATGGACCTGGTCTATACCGTAGGAGAATGTGCGGCTCTGGGAGCCGCTGGCGTTGTCCTCTGGGGTGATTTATCGTACGCCAACAGCACTGTAAGTTGAGCTGCTTTCTTTATACTGACGTCACAGTATGAGTTACGGTGATCAGAAGCAACTGAGTCAAACTTTGCAAAAGAAACCCTTTGTTGTACATTTCAGACTGAGTAGTGCACTATATTGATTCGTGTTTCCATTGCTCCCTGTGCTTGCAGGCTAGCTGCAGGGTGCTGCAGGGCGCCTTGCAGGGGACGCTGGGGAGCTACCTGCTCAACGTGTCGACGGCAGCGCAGCTCTGCAGCAGCTCGCGGTGCAGCCTGAACGGGCGCTGCGTGCGGCTCAACCCCAACACCAACACCTACCTGCACCTGAACGCCCGCAGCTTCCAGATCACACAGGAGGGGGGCAGCCTGGAGGTGAAGGGGGAGCTGAGCTCCGCTGACAGGGACGACTTCCGGAGGGACTTCATCTGCCAGTGCTACAGCGGCTACAGCGGGGACTCCTGCGGGGTTCCTAACGGTGCCTGCGGCATGAGAGCCACTGTCAGCAACCTGCTGGCTGTGACGTTCCTGCTGGTTATCCTGCAGAGACACCAGACTGTTTAACTGTGCCAAACGCTGCCTGGAACCTGCTGGCTGTGACGTTCCTGCTGGTTAATCTGCAGAGACACCAGACTGTTTAACTGTGCCAAACGCTGCCTGGAACCTGCTGGCTGTGACGTTCCTGCTGGTTAATCTGCAGAGACACCAGACTGTTTAACTGTGCCAAACGCTGCCTGGAACCTGCTGGCTGTGACGTTCCTGCTGGTTAATCTGCAGAGACACCAGACTGTTTAACTGTGCCAAACGCTGCCTGGAACCTGCTGGCTGTGACGTTCCTGCTGGTTATCCTGCAGAGACACCAGACTGTTTAACTGTGCCAAACGCTGCCTGGAACCTGCTGGCTGTGACGTTCCTGCTGGTTAATCTGCAGAGACACCAGACTGTTTAACTGTGCCAAACGCTGCCTGGAACCTGCTGGCTGTGACGTTCCTGCTGGTTAATCTGCAGAGACACCAGACTGTTTAACTGTGCCAAACGCTGCCTGGAACCTGCTGGCTGTGACGTTCCTGCTGGTTAATCTGCAGAGACACCAGACTGTTTAACTGTGCCAAACGCTGCCTGGAACCTGCTGGCTGTGACGTTCCTGCTGGTTAATCTGCAGAGACACCAGACTGTTTAACTGTGCCAAACGCTGCCTGGAACCTGCTGGCTGTGACGTTCCTGCTGGTTAATCTGCAGAGACACCAGACTGTTTAACTGTGCCAAACGCTGCCTGGAACCTGCTGGCTGTGACGTTCCTGCTGGTTAATCTGCAGAGACACCAGACTGTTTAACTGCCTTAAGATCCTCACTGGGTGAAAGTTTGGAAGAAACGCTCCCACCTTCCTCTCTAAAGCTCAGTAAAATGGCTGCTTTTCAGTTGCAGGTAAAGCCATACACTTGTTCAAATAAGTGATCGTGTATAAAAGGGCAGTGTTTTGTATGCATATTTATTATTAAATTATAATTGATGTATAAGCTGGTGTGTATTTTTTTGTTTGTTTGTTTTTGGGGGGGTGGGGGGAGGATGTTTGGAAGTTTTAGATAAATAAACTGTACTGCATATTTTGTCCACGTGTAATATGTAACATGTCCATTCGGTGAGGGTTTTATTAAAATATCATCTTTGTAATTTGAAAACAGTTTGTGTGAGCTCTATGGAGTTCGATAGGAAAGTTAACATGCTCGAGTTATATATTTCTTAAAGAAGAAAGGAGGATGTGATTCTGGCATATAATTGTTTCTGGGTGGCTTGATTATTAGAGCACAAGACTCTGATTCCTAGGGGTGTTGGTTCAAACCCTGAACAAGATTATTATTTTTTTTTTTCCAAGTTGGTTAATTTATCTTGTCCGCAATGTAAAGCTAATGTCAAGGGGAGGTCATCGTGTTTGAAAGCTCTTTACCCTGACTGGGTTGAAATCCAGCCTGCGGATTGATATCTTCTGTTTTTACAGTGCCTTGTAGTTTGAATCTGTCAAAAATACAATAGAAGTGACTTTTTTATTGGATGTTTCCAGTGATCACCTGCAGTGTGCATATCATTAGTTAAAGTACTGGAGGGCATTTGACATCAAGCTTGAGCAGCTTTCTGGCTGGCTCAGTTGCTACAGGGTTGGACTGTAATTTTCAGGGTAGCTGGGTCAAGTCCCACATGTATTTTCTTCTTCATTCTCAAATATATTGTGTAATTTAGACCTATAGTGAGCTTGGGTTTGAATTCAGTTCAAGTTGCGTGACACAGAAGCTGGTCTTTATGTATCCCCAGGGCTACATCCCAACATTTAATAATGCATTTGACTAATGAGCCTAAGCAAGGAGGCTGGATGGCTCACCTGGTAGAGTGTGGGACTCTGCCTGCTTGGGTTCTATCTCACCAGATTTGTTCCATGTGTTGTTTTCCTCTGTTGTCCTTATTGATAAACCCACTGTCCCCAAAGCAGGCAAGGTGGTCCAGTTGTCTGATGTGGTGTTCTTGAATGTAGTAAACAAACCCCAATGTATTTATTGTACACAGGATGGTTTTTGTGTGATTCTCAGCCTCTGGCTAGCTCGGTATGGTTTTGGTCATGCACTACACCTTTCTGACGTGGGGTAGAGTCTTGGGCACAGGATCATGATATTTCAGATCCCATAACCTCCTACAGGTGCAAGTATGCCTAAGTCATTTTTTAATTCTGATTTTATTATTTTGTAGTGTTAACTGTTTGAAGTATGGGTTTTTAGTGCACTGTTTGTATGCTGCTGCATTTCAGTGTTGTGTATTATTTGTTTGTTTTTTTTCATTTTTTTGTCAAAAAACAAAGTGATATTTTTATGAAAAACATTTACATTTGAAATAAAAAAGTAAAAGAAAAAACCTCAATATTCCACTGGAGGGCGTTTTTTTTTTTTTTTTTTTTTTTAATTCTTAACATTTCAACCATGGTAGAAAATGCAATATTTGTAGACCAGGTAGCTTAGTTATTAGAGCAACAGACTTATAACCACAGGGTTGTGGGTTTGATTTCCCTTGATTGTTAATGTTAAATATAGTTCCTGATTGCAGGCAGGTGGTCCAGTGTGTGTTACACTTGGTGCAATGAGTTCAATTCTGTGGTTCATTTTTAAAGAATGAATCTCATAGACAATGTTAAACAGTGTTTATCCTCAGGCAGATGGATTGTTTATTTGATCATTGGTTGACAAGAATCAAATCTGGCCAGGGGAATTTAATGCACTTGTTTTTTTGTGCATGAAGGATTCAAATACTTTGGAGCATTTGAGAGACTCTGCAAAGAGCTCTCTGGCTGGTTCAGTTGGTAGAGCATTGGCCTCTGATTCTATCGGCAGCTGATTTAAGTCCCACATGAATTATGTTTGATTTTCAGAAATATTGTTTAATTTACCTGAAAGAGCTACTGTATAATAGGTTTGGGTTTGAAAATCATCATGAGTATCTGCAACTGTGCAATAAGATGCATGCCCAACTCCAGCAGCGTGCAATCTCTGACAAGGGAAGTGAATATAATTGTATAATGCAAGTCATAAGAAGCCAGATGGTGCAGTGGGATAGTTCACTAGTCTAATCTGCTAGACCCACAAGACAATAGCACAGCATGACTGGTGTTCTCTGATTAAGAGATACAAAAAACAGTAAATATATCCCAGTGTTGAAGTGTTGCATGCTTGTTTTGTTTCTCCACAGTGTCTATTTGTCAGAATCTGTCCGATACAATACAAGTGACTCTTTTATTGGATATTTTCAACGCAGTAATCACCTACGTTGTATAAAGCACTAGTCCAGTTCAAGTCACAAATGAGTCTGCTGGCGCAGCTGGCAGGATGGCTCAGTTGGTAGCACACAGAGCTCCAGTTTTCAATGTTGGTGGTTCAAGTCTGCTGTAGCCACATTTGATTTACCATTTAGCTTCATCAGGAGCTTGGGTGTGAATCCAGTTTCAGGATTTGAACAAACCCTCAGCCTTCTGGTTGGCTTGCTTATTAGATCAAAGAACCTTGATTCCCAAGTTGCTGGTTCAAACCCTAAACAACATTGCAGCCAGGTGGTACAGTGGGGTAGGTCATTGTGCATAAATGCTCTTTACCCTTAGAGAGTTGGGTCAAATTCAGGCTGCAGATTAAAGTCTTGTTTTCACAACACCTTGTACTTTGAATTTGTCAGATACAATAGAAGTGATACTTTTTTGGCTATTTCCAATGATCTACTTTTTGTACAAATCATTAGTTAATGTACTGGAGGGCATTTGAGAGGAACCTAGAACAGCTCTCCAGCTGGCTTAGTTGGTAGAATGCTGGCTTTAGACTGACTGGGTTACTGGTTCAAGTCCCACATAAATCCAGCTTTAAAGACAGTTTAATGTTTTTATCAATGTTTGGGTTTGAATCCAGTAATAATGTGTTTCATAGAAAAAAAGAGCCAACTGGCTGAATAGCTCTGTTGGTAGAGCAGGAGACTGTGAGTAATTAGGTTAGTGGGTTCAAACCTATGTCAGGAACATGAGTTTGCTTTTCATTTTCAAACACTTTACTCATTTTGATAGAGTTGGGTTTACTTAACGGGACAAGGTGTTTGCATACAAATAATATAAAGAGGATGTTATATGGTCTTCTGTGCAAGACTAGATTGTCACCAGGAAGCAGGTGGTGCAGTGGTTTAATTGGCTGGCATGCTGTGCTGCTCCTCTTGGGGGAACTGGGTTCAAATCCAGGTGAGTTCTTCCTTTATTTTGACAGACTTGGTTAATATCCTATATGAGGCAATGAATAAGCAGGCTCTTCCATGGAAGCGACATGGACTGGGTACAAAGCTAGATGAGTTTTGCTTGGTTCAAAGAATTTGTTAATTGACTTTATATATCGTGTGAACCAACACTTTCCTGTGTGAGCTGGTGGTGCAGTGGGCTAATCCCATGGCTTCCTCTCCCTGAAGATGGTGGTTTCAAATCTGGGTCCTGGAGGTGAGTTCCTGAGAAAAGTAATGCTGTTGGTTGTGTTTCCACAGATGGAGGAGGGCAGCCTGCCCAGAAGAGGAGCTGGAAGAGGATGAAGAGGGGGCTTGGGCCCCCAGCTGTGGGATGAGTGGAAGAGGGGGCTGTTAGCACCAGAGACAAGGAAGAGTAGGAGGTGGTGACTTATACCCCTAATTTTGTTTTTTTTATCTCTAGACAAAAAGATACTCTGGTACTAACAGCCCCTTCTTCCACTCACCCCACAGCCAGGGGCCCAAGCCCCCTCTTCATCCTCTTCCAGCTCCTCTTCTGGGCAGGCTGCCCTCCTCCATCTGTGGGAACACAACCAACATCATTACTTACAACCAGCATCATTAATGACAACCAACAGCATTACTTTTCTCAGGAACTCACCTCCAGGACCCAGATTTGAAACCACCATCTCCAGGGAGAAGAGGCCATGGGATTAGCCCACTGCACCACCAGCTCACACAGGAAATTGGTGGTTCACACAATATATAAAGTTAATTAACAAATTCTTTGAAACAAGCAAAATTCATCTAGCTTTGTACCCAGTCCATGACACTTCCATGGAAGAGCCTGCTTATTCATTGCCTCATATAGGATATTAATCAAGTCTTTCGAAATAAAGGAAGAACTCACCTGGATTTGAACCCAGTCCCTCAATGGGAGCAGCACAGCATACAAAGGAATTAACCACTGCACCACCTGTCCCCTTGCAGCAAGCACATCTTGCACAGAAGATCTTATATCATCCTCTTTATATTATTTGTATGCTTAAACCACTGACACCGTGTCCCATTTTGGCATGCTTTTATCACTGTCAGAACGCTTCAGGGATCACGTTCACAGGAATGAGCCTTTGGGAGCACTGGAGCCTTGTGTGAAGACACTCAGGAACGACTGCGCGGCTTTCCTGAGAATGAAGACACATGAAAGCCCTCGGTATTCAATAATGTGTCAGATTTTAACCAAGCTCGTGACAAAGATGGGGGTGGGCCTCCTATACATTGTAGTACCAGCGGGAAGCCAGCTTGGCCCGGTCAATATCACTGTGCAGGGAGCGGTCAGGGCACCTTTCTTCAAAGCTGGTAAGGCAGCTGAAACTGGACCATAGTGTTGAACTCTCTTTCTAAATCCAATAAACGCAGTTTGGATTGTAAAGCACCGTGCCTTGCATTGTTCTGTCAGATTTACACCTGACTGTCCACTGGGTGTCATGCTCATTGAGAACGTTTTGTTTAATATTGATATTTTACTCTTATCACAAGGAAACATCAGTATTATACAGAAATCACCAGGAATGTTGTTTCTTTTAATTTCCACTTGCAATTGATCTGCAAGGAAAGTTTTGAGTAGGAAGTTTAATAAGGGATTTGTTACTGCGGGTGCAGGTCAGAGCAGCATATCGGAGTGGCAGAGGACAGTGCGGCACTACAGCGCTCCCTGGGCCGAGCTGGAGGCTGACAGCATCATCCTGACTGTCCCCTCGGACAGCGTTCGCCACCTGGACGACCCGAGCCTCTGCTCTGCCTGTGGAACAGGATCACAAGGGTCATCGCAGTGCTGGCAGCCAGACCCCACCCGTTCCCCAGGCCAGAGCGCATTCTGTCCGACTTCCAGATCTGTGCTGGCAAGTTCTGTCAAACCTGCTTTTAGGAAACTGCCTTAAGAGTGCTCTTTACATCCAGTTTGTTTCTCTTTATAGCCAATGGCCAGTTATATTTCCGCTTCGTTTTCCCCATAAATGAGTTTAAGCAGCTTAAGAATCAATACCCCAGCTAAGCCAAAATGTATCCTTGTGTCATACTCAAACTGAATACTTACGGGGTTTCATGCAACCAGACCTAGTTTTTTGTTTATTTTTTTCAACTTATTTTACATTGGAAACGTACCATATCAGCAGGTATTGAAGTGTCCTTACACGGGTGGTCCTCCAGTGACACGGTCTTTACTAGAGACAAGACAGTAGCTGGTTTATGCATTCACTTTTCCTAACCAATACCCTTGCACTTGACCTGCAGACACTGATTGAACAGGTTTCATCTGATTCAAACCTTAAACCTGAAATGATCATATGCACTTTGCTTAAAAAAAAAAAAAAAAATGTAATTGACTAATCTCTGTTAGTTTTTTATGTTCGGCTTTTGTATAGGTTTTAAAATTTGCCATTCGTTTTCATGGACAGCATTATTAAAGTCCTGAGGTGTATGGAGATAGTACTGTATAAATGACAATACCTAATAAAAACGTAAAAGCCAGTCGTTTCTCTTTGCTCTTTCTGTTGACTCTCACAGACTGGATGCTTCACTTGGACTCTGTGAAGGAGATTGCTCACCTGGACTTCATGACCGCCAATAGCATATGGCGCCCCATCCACAAGTTAGGACACAGCCAGCAGAGTGCAGCGTGGGAGTTTCACCCTCACACCATTGAGGTCACCTGCAATCTGTGGTCTGTCTACATCCACGAGAAGGTCCTGGGAACCCCACGGTGCCGGGCTCACCTGAAGAGTCCTGAAGAGAAGGCATTCAAAACTACATGAGAAACGGAGCGAGGCTGGACCAATGGGAGATGTGTGTTTGTCTGGAGACCTACCTACAGGTTTGTAATGATATTGTACATGCTTAACAATGAAACGGGAGACACAAAGCCTAATCCTTTCCTGCTTTTACTGAGTTTAATCAGACACACCCGTGCTTGTTACCTGTACGCTGGATAATCAAGCTTGTAGTAAAATCTGGAGTGGGTGAAACTGCTATGCAATAGGAGTCTTATCCCCATCCCTGCACTGGATTTGATACACATAGAAATACAGACTGATGCATTGTGTTGTGTAAACATTTATGATACTATCATTTTTTAAACTGTATAAAAATAGTAAAAAACTAAGTTTTTAAAAACTACCTAGACCAGTACATGTAAACGGCTGTGCACTGCAGCCAAGTTATTGTTCTTGGACTACATTTATGCCTTCTTTTTATATGTGGATATGTGCTTTGAAATAGCCCGTGGCACATTGTTTCTTGTGGTTTCAGAGAGCTGTGCTAGTCCATTAGAATAGTTAACACACCCACTCCTA
Organism: Polyodon spathula; assembly: GCF_017654505.1. Lineage (NCBI taxonomy): Eukaryota > Metazoa > Chordata > Actinopteri > Acipenseriformes > Polyodontidae > Polyodon > Polyodon spathula. Next base: position 2,126,846 of record NC_054556.1, on the reverse strand, counting down.
GCTGTGGATTTTGTCATCTACTAGCTGCTGTGTTGCTGCTACTATTTCACATATGATAGTAACATAATGTATTCTGCACTTTCCACTGTATTTCATTTACAGTTTTTTTTTTGTTGTTTTTTTACTGTATATCATGTATTATGCATTTCTTTGTATTTAAAGCATTCTGAATTTTCTTGTTGTTGCTGCATCTTGTTAAGCGCTTTGTGACGGTGGTCCACTATGAAAGGCGCTATATAACAAAGATTGATTGATTAATTGATGGATTGATCTTTGTCTCTTGTTCTCAGACTACCAGCAAATACCGAGCGCTGCCGGGTTAGACAAGGCCGGCAGGATGAACCTGCGGGTGGAGAAGTTTTCCCAGCAGGTGAAAAGGAACCTGCTCCCCTTCTTCAAGGCCTGGGGGTGGCCTGTTGGAACGGACCTAGCCCAAAAACTGTCAGCTCTGCCTGCGTGGAAGGAGAACCCAATGAAAGATTACATCTGAGCCACAGGCATTGTTAATGAGGGGCTGTGTGAGAGACAGGGCACCCCGTCACCTGTGTGTCTGCACAGGCATTGTATGAAAAATAATGAAATCTAAACAGAGTGTGGTGGTCATTATCCAACTGAAGTGCCTTCCAGCATGTTGCAATTCAGTGCATTTTTTTTTTTGTAAACATAAATAAATTTTGTGTGTGTGTATGCCTTACTGTTTACCTGTAAAACCAATAAAGACAATGGCTCGCTTTTAAAATGCCTCCAACTACTGTATAAGCAGGAATGGCAATAAGACTCCTATTACACAGTAGTTTCACCCATTCTAGGTTTTACCACATGCTTGATTAACAACAACTGCTATGCAAAGGGAGTCTTATTTCCACCCCTGTATAAGCGACATAGTTGTTATGCATTAGCACAGGTGAAATGTCAGGGTACTTGCTGCTACGATGCAAAGGACCTTTTGATGCAGAGATGAACCGCAGAATGTACAACATTAAAATGCAATGCAATGCAATGCCAATCTGAAATGACCCTCCTAAACCCTGACAAATACTCCAGACAAGCACTTAGTCCCCCGATCACAGCTCGTTCAAATACATCTGTAATAAAATACTTCAACAACTCTCATGGTTGTACTGCTTGAATGAGTCGTGCTGTAAATAGATTTAAACAAAACAAACTAATTTATTGGGTGCTGTCAACCTCCTTGAGATAGACGGTAGACTTTTTTTGTTTGTTCACATACGGAAATGAATGCCCTCTTGGGCAGTGTGTGAAGACTTCTTCAGTTTGTCAAAGTGAACATGCAGCTATCTCATCAGGAAAACAAAGAGTTCCGCGTACATGCAACAGGAGGGTTGAGTCGAGTGCGCGGTGTCATGGAGTAAGGACACTGCAGTACTGTTAACAAGCTTAAACCTGTTTAACTTCATATTGGGTTCCAGCCTGTACAAGCACAGTGTCAATCCTCTAGCTTCTTGCTAAACGAAGTCACCTTGGCTTTGCTTTAACAAACCCTGCATGCTTCTTGTGTGTGTGCGCTAGCCGGAACGGGCTCCGAGTTGCAGAAAAGCAGCGCATTTTTATTTGGTTATTTTATAATACAAAACTGTGATTCATTGTTTAATGTGGAGAATCGTACAGCAAAATGCCCATATAAGGAAAAGTATTCTACACGGCTGTATTAAAGGTCGCATACAGAATAACATGTTAGATGCGTATAAGACAGTAGTTCAGTTTTCATTAACTATATGGCAATTCACAGTTTCCTTATTTTAAGCTTGCTGCAGTAACGGCTGTTTTTTGTGCGGTACATAGTTATGAGTTTCTGATCCTGTGCTGCTTGATAATTACTCACACATTACAGTCGGCATCACTTTGCAAACTTGGTAAAAGTTTTTTATTTGCACCCTGGCCTTCACACAGACGTGGAGTCAGTTATAATTATTATTACAATTAAAATGACAGTAGCTGAAATTAGTTACAATGATAGTTGGGTTACAGTTGCAGTTACAATTATATTAAAGCATCACAAACAGCGCAACACATGAACGTGTTTACTCTGTTTATTCTAAATTACCCAGCAGGTAGAAATACAAAAACATACTGTATACATTTCATTTTAAACTTGGAAAGGTGTGTAATCAAATTGTAATTGAACTGCATGATATAATTACAGTTACACCTACACTTACACAGGAGTGCCAAAGTTCAGCTACCATTGCGATTGCGTTACAAATGTGATTGCCCCAATGTTTGCACCTATATTTCATTTGCTCATCACTATGACTCTTAATTAAACGATGTTAAGCAGTTTCAGATAAACGCCTTCATCCACCAGTGAAGTGGATATTTTTGAAGATAACCCACAAACGGGAAGTTACAGAACGAACTGAAAAACAAGAGTGTGTGAAATGGGTTGTTCCTCTGTGAAGGGAGTGCAAAAGATAATAATTTGGATGAATGAATTGCAGAAATGCACAGAGCAGCCCATGCTAATGTAGGGGCTCTTTAGCAAAGCAGGTAAATGCGAGGTGTGTATTAGGTAAGCGAGCAGAACTGAATATGATCGGGTGGTGCAGTTAAAGCTGACAGAATTTTATAAATTTTCTAAAACAAAATTAGAATCAACGTCATAACGATAGAAACCCTTCAAGATAATGAAATAGACATTTCTTATCACTGCATGCTTTGTAACAGTTGGATGCATGGTTCTCGTGCCCGCTTGTACTGCATTTTGCACTGTGATACTGCTCCAGGCAAGTTGTAGAGGAAATGTGATAGGTTACTTATTATAGCAATGTTAAAACAGAATTGCACATCTACCACAAAACCTCAGAAACTGCACCCAGGCTGCCTTACAAAATCGAATGTGAAGGCTGGTCTACAGGGGAAAAGGGAAGTGTGATGGGAGAGCTACAGGCAGCCCACACTGCAGAGAAGAGAGCAGCACTGTTATATCAGCAGTTTTAAAGCAAGCCTACATCTCCACTAATGTCAGTGTATGTAGAGTTTTGTCTTTCCCCTGTCATGGTTTCAACCTGATTTGCTCAAATTGTTTTTTTATTGGGTTTGTAATATTTGCAGGTGTTTCTTCTTTTCAGAAAGCACAACTAAAATGACAAAGCACTGCTGTTACATATCAGTATTATGGGTCAGTTTTTTTTTAACCCAGAGTGGAGTGAAAACTATGGTGTATATTGTTACAAACTCCAGTAGCTTACTTTGCCTACACTGAAGACCTGCATGCTTACCTGTGAGGAAAGGGGATTTCGCAGAATGAGTGCACTTCAGTTTCTCTGTGGCCTAATAGAGAAGTGAAACATACTTATTGTATTTAATACAAGGGTTAGAATGGAGTGTTTAGAATAGTTCTTTATTCAGACGAGGGTAATATCAGTGCTGGGGAGCTGAGAATGGAGTGTTTAGACTAGTGCTCATTATTATTAATGCACAGTGTAATGGCGGTGCTGGGGAGATGGTAATCAACTCTTCAGAGGGGTGTATTTCAGGCACAGTGTAATGGTGGTGCTGGGGAGATGGTAATGGATTCTTCAGAGGGGTGTATTTCAGGCACAGTGTAATGGCGGTGCTGGGGAGATGGTAATGGACTCTTCAGAGGGGTGTATTTCAGGCGCAGTGTAATGGCGGTGCTGGGGAGATGGTAATGGACTCTTCAGAGGGGTGTATTTCAGGCACAGTGTAATGGCGGTGCTGGGGAGATGGTAATGGACTCTTCAGAGGGGTGTATTTCAGGCACAGTGTAATGGCGGTGCTGGGGAGATGGTAATGGATTCTTCAGAGGGGTGTATTTCAGGCACAGTGTAATGGCGGTGCTGGGGAGATGGTAATGGATTCTTCAGAGGGGTGTATTTCAGGCACAGTGTAATGGCGGTGCTGGGGAGATGGTAATGGACTCTTCAGAGGGGTGTATTTCAGGCACAGTGTAATGGCGGTGCTGGGGAGATGGTAATGGATTCTTCAGAGGGGTGTATTTCAGGCACAGTGTAATGGCGGTGCTGGGGAGATGGTAATGGACTCTTCAGAGGGGTGTATTTCAGGCGCAGTGTAATGGCGGTGCTGGGGAGATGGTAATGGACTCTTCAGAGGGGTGTATTTCAGGCACAGTGTAATGGCGGTGCTGGGGAGATGGTAATGGACTCTTCAGAGGGGTGTATTTCAGGCACAGTGTAATGGCGGTGCTGGGGAGATGGTAATGGATTCTTCAGAGGGGTGTATTTCAGGCACAGTGTAATGGCGGTGCTGGGGAGATGGTAATGGATTCTTCAGAGGGGTGTATTTCAGGTGTCCATTCCCCAAGCCAGCCCCTAATTCATGTCTTTCACAGAGAAGGACCACTTCTCCTTGAGCGCTATTTTAGACTGCACTATTTTGTAGTCTGTGGGTGTTAGAGGTTGTGATCACAAGACCTTGTAGGTTTTTTTTTTTCCTCATTTCCTGACACTGTTACCTCAGAGCCTTTATCTCTCTTTGCCAAATGTTCTCTGTGTGCTTGTGAACATCCAGCTCTGTACTGAACAGTAGGTGAGTGTGTTGCCTGTATCTCTCTCCGAGTTCTACTAGTTTTGTTTTTAGACAGATTTTTGCTGCTTCTTTCTAAATTGGGTCTGAGTTCTGTGGATTGGTTTCCATTAGAAGCAGTTCTGATGGTTCTCTGTTTATAACTGGCTCCTTTCTCCTTGTTCTGGTGCAGACAGATGCGAACTAGATAACGGAGAGACATTTTCTTAAACAAAAACAAGCATAAAAGACGTAATAAATGGATACTCTCTAAGTCGTCTTGGATAAAGGCACCTGCTAAATTTAAAAAAATAGCAATATAATAATATTGAACTATAATACTTTGGGTTGAAAAAAAATGAAGCTAGAGTTCTGCATGCTCACAGGCACTCCATGTTATTACATTGTATTTAAAAAAAAAAAACAAGGGTCAGCACACTGAAGTGCACGAGGTGCAAGTCCATCAGTCAGAATAGAAAAAGAGAAAGCTTTTATGAACTTTAATTCATAAAAACACATCACCAGCGTTTCAACACAGAAGTGCCTTCGTCGGGGTGCAAAATACAAGTGTAGGATTACAGAGTGAAATACTACTGAGGCTATGAAGAGCCGGTGAATACAATTGCACATTAGTAAAATAATCAATAATTATCTGCAATGTCGCTAAAATCTAGTTTTGCAATATCAGAAATTCCACAGAGATTAAATAGAGTGCATTGTAAATTGCAAGCAGTACATTTGCTTTGTTCATGCACTTCATGTTAAGCTGTTCTTGGTTGACATGCACGTGTACTTTGTAATGGGCATATTTATATTCTTTACTTCAGCAAGTGAGGCGACGGCTGGGAAAACAAGTGTTCAGCATTAACAGCAGCAACAGCAACACAACTGGATACGTTTCATTTGGCCTTTTTTTGCTATTACAATGCCAAGTAAGACACAGGCTTCTTAGTACATACAGTACAGTATGCATCACAGTGTATCCACCGCTGCACTGGGAGTGTGGTGTGCATTCTGTACATGATGGGTTACTGACACTGTGCTTCAAAGTATTATTACAAGACATACCCGCAGACTCGCGCGCGCACGCACACACACGCAGACTCGCGCGCACGCACACCCACAGACTCGCGCGCACGCACACACGCACACGCAGACTCGCGCGCACACACACACACCCAGACTCGCACGCGCACGCGCACGCGCACGCACACACACACACACACACACACACACACACACACACACACACACAAGCAACCTTTGCTTAAATATAGTGTGATGAGTACAATTTCAAAGCGTTTCAAGTCAAGGTTTGGCAGCATATTTTCACAGCATCTTCACAGTGTTGTGAAGTCTGGCCGTTTTTGACTTGCTGTGATTTGTCAGTAGGTTTTGCAGTCTGATTTCTGATGTGCTCTGAAACACCCTTGACAACAGCAGGTGTCCTCGCTGTTCCAGGCATTGCATGAATGTGGTTGTTCAGTGAAATTAAATTGGGGACGCAAATGAGTGGTTTCAGAACGCGTTATCGTTTTGTGCAAAAGCAAAAAAATCGCTGTGCCTTTGCAAGGAGTCTGCAACTATATATTCAGTGAGTTCATATTTAACAGAATCTTTTGTTTTGCTGCTGCTAGTGCTGTTTGTTGCTGTTTCACCAATGTTGCTATTTTATTAGAACATTTTGAAGAATGGTGATCAAAGTACTGTAACAACACAGTCTCTACAAGCTAAAATTGGCACTTTATAAATATTAAAAACCTTGGACATAACAAAATAAAAAAGATAACATGCCTCTTTCTTTCAGCTTCTAATGCTCATCATCTATATGAATTGGCATTATTAGTAGATCTGGTTTTACTGGATATTTTAGTAAAGTGCTTAGAAAGGCATTATAATAAAATAGTCTCTGACCTTCTCTGTAAAGCCTGTCCGTGTCGCGGCTGCAGGTGCGATGCCAAGGTCGCGGTCGTCCCGCTGCAACGGCGCTCTGACCTGGTGGGTGCATGTGCCGACCTGGCGAGCTCAGAGTGGCAGCGGAGCCGGGCCGCACGGATCCACTCGCTTGAGAAATTCTGCGATGGCTTTCCGGTCTGCCTGGTGTTGGTGTCGCAGGCAGATCAGCTGCTGGGTCACGCCAGGCTGTCTCTGGTGGTGAGTCAGCCACGCAGCATCTTCGTGGAGATGGTGGTGGTCTCCCGGGAGCTGAGAGAGAAGGGCTATGGGTGCAGGCTGATGGAGGCCACCGAGCGCTACGCCAGGTCCAGAGGATTCTGGAGACTCTGGCTGATTACACACGACAAGCAGCATTTCTACGCACACCTGGGCTTCGTCCTCTCAGAGCCCGTGCAGAACGCAGGGTCAGTGACCACATTCATGCCCAAGGAGGTGCTCCAGAGGTTCTCCCGACCTCCGGCAACTGGCAGAGAAGGAGAAGAATTGGGACTCAATCGAATGTCCTCACCTCCTCCAGTCCCCCCTTTAGCCCCCCTGCCCCCTTTTGAAACCCTCCCCTTGCTTGTCAAGCCCCTCCGTTAGCCCCATTTCAGTTAATGCCTACCCTTTCAGCCGATAGTAAACAAACAGGTGACTAGCCCCCCCCTAACCAGTGGCTGTGTTTCTCTTCCTGTGCAATCACTACATATACTGAGCAAAGACCCACCTGCATTATTACAATGCACACATTACAGGCTTCAGTTTCATAGCTTAAACCGATCGACGTGGATGAAATGAATGGAAGCACTTAAATAGAACACCACAGGTCTGTTCTCCCACAATGTATAATATATTGAAAAATCCAAACTCTTACAGAACTTTATTTTGTGTGAAAGGAAAGATACCAAAATATCCAGACACAATGTTTGTTATTTTAAAGTATGTTTTTTTTTTTTTTTTTAATAAATCTCTTTTGATGATTTAAATGTAGCATGATATTCATAAAAATTAATTAAATAAATAAATAAGTTCTAGATTGTTGATGACTAACAGCCCGGAAAGGTTTCATGACTCTTTTAACAGGCCACAATTAACTTTAAATAAGTTGCATGCTCTTTTATAAGCTAAGCCACTTCACAGATGCATCAGCTGCAGGGTCAGCCTTGTGCAGATGTCCTCAGTTTCAGGGGACCTGACTCTCACCTCAGTATCTAACTACTGTGCCCCATGGCAGATTTCAGGTTGTACATCAAGGGAGGAAGCTATTTGAGAACATGAAAAACAATATATAAAACTATTGTTAAGTCGTAACATTTTGATATAAATCTTCTGTAAAATTATACAATTATCATTTACTTTTAGTAACAACTTTTAGTTGTTTGCAAAAAAAATCTTTAATCAGAGCTTTTTGCTGTTGTTCGTGAGACTGCATTCCAGTTGACTGTTTTAAAATGTTACCAAGAAAACGTACACAGTTTTTCTCTGTGTTGCAGGGAGGGCGTCACTGTAAGAAACCAGCATGTTCTCAAGAACCGCTTTCCTAGCCACCTCTGCCTTGTTAGTGGCTGCAGTCCAGGCTAGCGTCGGACCCCTGGAGACCACGGCTGCCTCTCCCATCGTTCACCACAAGCCCTTCGTGGTGGTGTGGAACATGCCCACGTCCAGGTGCCAGTCCAAGTTCGGGATCAGCTTTGACCTGGCCATGTTCGACATCGTCGAGAATCAGCAAGAGAGTTTCCAGGGCCAGAACATGACCATCTTCTACCGAGACAGCCTGGGCCAGTACCCATACATCACCCCCGAAGGGGAGCTCACAAATGGGGGCGTTCCTCAGGAGGCTGCCTTAGAGAGGCACCTGGGCACAGCCAAGCTGGAGATCGAGGATCTGCTGAGGGAGGACTTCAGCGGGCTGGCCGTCATCGACTGGGAGGAGTGGCGGCCGCTGTGGGCAAGGAACTGGGGCTCCTTGAGGAAGTACCGCCGGGTTTCCAAGAAGCTGGTGAGGCTGCGACATCCAGAGCTGCCCGAGAAGAAGGTCCTAGAGACGGCCAAGATGGAATTCGAGATGGCAGCCAGGGAGCTGATGTCTAGGACGCTACAGCTGGGCAGTCATCTCAGGCCCTTGGGCATGTGGGGTTACTACAAGTTTCCCGACTGCTACAACTACAACTGGAAGAAGCCTGGGAACTACACGGGGCACTGCCACCCAAAGGACCCTGAGAGAAACGACCGTCTGGCCTGGATGTGGCAGGGATCCACAGCTCTGTACCCAAGCATCTACCTGCACCGACCGCTGGCCTCTTCGGGGAAGGGTGCCCTCTACGTACGCTACCGAGTACTGGAAGCCATGAGGGTGGCGACGTCGTTTGCTTCTGCCAGCGGCTCCCTCCCTGTCCTGCCCTACGCCAGAGTGGCTTTCGCACAATCGCTGAAGTACCTGAGCCAGGTAGGAACCAGCACCATGGTAAGAGGCACTGTACAGTTCACACAAGGCCTAATTCAATTAACTTTTAGCTTGGGGGAGAAACCGTGTAAGAAAATATGAATTACACAATAAACAAAGCACATGCTTATTTTAGTTTGATTAACACATCGCCACAGTTTCCCCCAGTACCCTTTTTCATGCTAAACTGAATTCAGGAGCCCTAGACCAGGGGTGTCCAGTCACGGTCCTGGAGAGCCATTCCATTACAGGTTTAGCAGGTAAAGTGAGATAATGAACTGCACTGGGGTCTGCACAGTTTTAATCGGTTCAATTAAACAATTTAGAACAGGGTGGAACAAACACCAGCACTGGAAGGGCCCACTCTGGCCACCTCTATCCTGGACTCTCAGCTTGTGAAATAAAAGACCTGCCTATTTCTTTACTATACTTTACATACCAATAGCTGTGTCCCGTTCTGTACATGAAACCCGGTTTAGACAGTGCTCAAGGCTGGAGTTTCTTCTACTGAACACTCTTGTTGTTCCAGATGGACCTGGAGCACACGATCGGGGAGAGTGCATCTCTGGGCGCAGCAGGGGTTGTCCTGTGGGGAGACCTCAGCTTCACCCACACACAGGTCAGTCAACACACCTCCACTTCACCTACTGTGGGGCTTCATAGCTGTGTCCCACACCAATTCAACTTGCAGCTATGCAGAAGTGACTTAGTCGAACGATGTACATAAGTTACAAGTCATTTCATTCAGCAGTTAAATTGACATATTTGAAGCTAAAATGCATGCTTAGCTGGTATTAGACAAGCCAAAAGACTATGCAACCACTGTATTACTGGTATATATCATAATGTGAGTCTGTGCTGAGCCTGTCTCTCTCTGTGTAGCATACCTGCGAGGAGCTGCAGGAGTATGTGAGCGGGGTGCTGGGGCGCTATGTGGTGAACGTGACCACAGCAGCTCGGCAGTGCAGCGCAAGGCTGTGCAGTGGAAACGGCCGCTGTGCCCGGAGGGACCAGAACTCGAATACGAGGTTCCACCTCAGCCCCTACAGCTTCCAGATCATCTCCCCTCCCTCGCCAGGCAGGGGAGCTCTGAGCGTGAGGGGGAAGCTGAGCAAGAGAGACCTCTGGCAGCTACAGGACTCCTTTAGGTGTGTGTGCTACCGGGGCTGGAGCGGGTTGCGCTGTCAGGACCGGATCCTGTAGGAACACAGCCATTGGAAGGGAATGGGCTGACCCTCTCCGAGCATGGTGCAGGTTCATGATGTCACCCGGGCAGCTTTCTCCTGGACACTCGCAAAATGACTGTTTCCAAGCTGGAATGCCAGTTCTCAGCGACGTGACATTTATTTAATTTAAATGTGATGTTTGCATCACATCTGATAATTGTTGCACCATTTTTATTTACCAGAGCTTCTACATTTGTTTGTTTAAAATTGTTCTGTATTTTGGTACCATAGGAGCAGATTTCCTTGTAGCGTGTTCCAAATGATTTAACTGTTAATCCATTATAAAACCCAGCTGTACCATCAGCACAAGCCCTTGTCATTGACCCAGGGTGAACAAATGAAGAGTCCCAGCAGGCTACCTCAATAACTGCGCAGGCTGGGTGCATTGTTTATGGACCTCGGGCTCAGGATCTCATGTACTTTATGGTAACTTGTTTCTAATGTTCATGTCTAGTTATCCTACAACAGCTTTCTATACATAATAACATGCAACCATAATGACATTTCACAAACTAACAATGCTGAACCTTGCAAATATACCCCAAGGTCTTAAGGGTTAAAAGACAAACAAAAGATTAAACTTATTGGGGGGGGGGGGGGGGGATTTGAATCTAGCTGCAGTTTTTAATGTGGAAAGCGTTCTTTTTTTATTGCAACAGTAGATGTTTGTGTCCTTTCACATTCAATCCATCTCTTACACACTCTCGTCTGACATACTAACTGTGGTCTGTCTTGTTTTTCTACTTTAAATCTGATGTTCAATACAGAATTTTGTTACTAGAATCCATATCCTTTAAACAAACAGAAATGCATGTCGGTGTCTTCTGCAGTGGTGAGAAAAAGACCAGACAGTGAGAATCCTGTGCATTTATATCTGATAATAGACATGCAGGGAAATGTGTTTTCCAAACACACTTACACTGTTGTGCAATCTGTACTGACAACTCTAGTCACACCCTTAAACAACAAACAAAACAAAGCCAACTAGAGCAACCAATTGTCAATGGCATCTACCACTGAACAGCTAGGGAAACAGCAGCCTGCACTGCACTCTCTACATCGCTGACTCATCCCATCACTGGCGTATTTAACTAAAGCAAATGGAAATGATGGCCACTCTGTCTTGTCAGTGTGTGCTGTTGGTGGGTCCCCGGGCAGTTGGGTCTGCGGTCGCTCTCCCAGCCAAGCTGTACGAGTCAGGGAGGGAGGGCTCCTCAGGTGGGGGTCAGGCTCACCCTCAGCTCCTTCAGTGTCTGGGCGAGCTGGGCCAGCTCCTTCACAAACTCCTTCCTCTGCTTGACGGCCAGGGAGAGGGAGTACAGGGTCTCGTTCTGCTGGACTGCAGATAGGAGACACAGCGGTTGATGCCAAAATGTTTTTCTACTTAGTTTATTACTGGCTGGTTTCACACAGACTATAGATTAGCACTAATCTTGGACTACTTGATGTTACTTTACCTAAAAGTAATTTAAGATTAGCAAAAGCCAGACTGCGAAACCAGACATATGCATTCTAAAATGAATTGCTTAATCTGGCACCAAAATGCCATTTGAGACAATGTTTTGTACCAATGAATCCCTAAATATTTGGATCTGGTTTACATAGAATTATGACATACTAGCACCATTGAAACTGGTTTTGTTTTATTTTATATATATGTATAACTATACTATAATACTATATATTACTGCTTGAGTGATTTTGAAGATACACTTTTTATTATTATTCCAATGTTTAATTCTTGCAACAGATATGATAATATAAGCTCAAGTAATTTTCATCATGAAGCTAAATTAAAATCACTAAAATACGTAATAATAATAATAATACACCGTTCAGCATTGAGGAATGGTCACGTGTCCTCTTAAAGAAGGACAAGCACTCTGATCTGGCTGTGCAGAGTGACAGTGCCCCCTTAATCAGTGCTGTCCTGACTGTCCAGGGTGACTGTGCCCCCTTACCCAGGAAGTAGAAGATGCCCGCGAGAGCTGCTAGAGCCAGGAGGACCGCAATGCACACCCAGAGGTACCGACAGCAGGCAGGGCTGCAGGCGGCACAGCACGCCCGCCGGGGCCAACGCACTGCACACTCAGCCTGGGCCGAGGCTGGGAGGTTCCCATTGTCCTGGTGGTGAGGAGGACCACCCCCTGCAACTGAAAACGAGGTGGGTCACCCAGCTGTCATTCCAATACAGACTGCAAATCTTTTCTCCTTTGCTGGTGACTCAATGCCAGCTGTGGATTGCTATAACACTTAGTTTTACCCCACAGGGGAATTGACAGCAATACTGGCTTGCTCCATCAATAACTGCAGGGAGCAATCTCAAGCATGCACAGAAAAATCTCCAGCTCTCAACAGCAAAATAAACATTAGAAGAGGGCTTGCCTGGTTTAGACACACAGACAGACACACACACAGACAGACGGATGGTGCAGACCCAGACCTGGGGCATTCTTGAGCAACTGGGAGTTGTTCAACCGCTGCAGGTCATTGATCGACTCCACGGAATGCAGCTCGATTTCGGTCAGATCCCGGTCGCTGATACGGAGGAACTCCACCATGGGGGAGGGCAGCACCTTGCTCATGGCACCTGCGGGACATTAACAATGCTGAGAACCCGGATTCCATTCCATTCCACGAAAACCAGCATTTAGTGCCGCCTTCAGTTTTCCTTCTGAAGCTATTTAGTTATCACTGGAAATCAGTACCTGTTGAAATGAGCTTGATCGTTCCCTGTGGCCTCAGATCACTCACATGGCAGATCCATTTTCTTTCCTCACACGCTTGTGGTGGCTGTTAGTTTTCAATATAAGCACACCAGTCCCCATTTATGATTCTTCCTGTTTAGTTATATCTGTCATAGCTACACTGAATCATTATTTAATCCCAAACTAACAATCCTCTATAGCTGGCTGTGTTACTCGAATACCCACACAATAAACAAAACACAAAGCCCTTAAGAGGGGAAGAAATCCTGCAAGATCCCAATGACTGTGCAAACACATACCGAACTGTGCTGACACATACCTTTTCCAGCTGTGTGGGGGCCAATCTTCCAACAAGCAGGAGTGCTGGTGTCTTCAAAATAGCAGGAAAAGGATCTTTGAATGTGGAGTTTGGAAAAAGGGGAGAAGTACAGGGACAACTCCACAAAAGTTTTGAAAGTTAAAACAAGAAAAACCAAAGATAGAAAGGTTTCACAAGAGATACTGCAACCACACACAAAATCACAGCCCCTCGCACAGCCCCTCTCTGGCAGCAGCCCCTTTCCTAAAATAGCAAATGGAATGGGGAGGGATATTAATAGCCCTGCAAACGGGTGATTCAGCAGGGAGCAGGGAATGGAGTTAAGACAGAGGCCAAGGATGAATACCCTGTCCTGTACTATAAGGAATGCCTAGACAGCCCCCTCCCCTCCAAAAAAAACCAAACTAAGTGCAAGTTTCAAAGACCCGAAGCACTATTCTTGCCAGAATATTAGATAGTCCTGAGACTGAGAAGCCAGATGAGAAAGAATAAAAGAAAAAAAGTCTAGTTCCTAGAAAATGTAAAACAAAAACAAAAATTACATATAAAAAAGCCAGGCCATTTTTATATTTTTATATTTTATTAACAAACCCTATTTTTAGATTCATAGTCCATTCAATTTCATATAAATTCAATACTTGATACATAAAATAACTATTAAAGATTTCCAAATCGTCACGTTTTGTTGTTAGGCCCAACCCACATGTAAAACTCACCTACGTTTTATAATTTCAGGCAACAAGAATTTGTGAATCCTGGTGCACCTCTTGTTTCTTATACATACGCAAAATACATAGAAAACTACAAAAGGCTTCATTTTGATTACCCGTGTCCCTGCAAAAAAACAACGATGTTCGTTTACAGCTTCCTGCAAACCTTCAGTCACTTTGTGTTTTTACATGTTAAAAAGTGATTACTCTTTTCCAAGCTCAATAAATAAGAAACTAAAATATCCCATCAGTCAGACTCAATGGTTTATGTAAAGTTAAAATAAACTATTATTATTAGTGTATTTTCTTTAATAATAATAATAATAATAATAATAATAATAATAATAATCCATATATATTGCTGGTTGTTTATTATGACTGACTAACTAAAATTTAAAAAGAACATTGACATCTGCAGTGTTCCACGTGGCAGCAGCAGCGTTCTTCAAGTGTGAGAGGGAAGGAGACACCGTGTGTGCAGTGTCTGCTAGTCTGCAATCAGCAGTTCAAATCAATTCTCTGTTATAGTACGTCGGCTCGCTTATCCCTCACTTTATTCCTTATTTTTGTCCTGGCTTTAAACGCTGCAGAGTTGTACAGATGCTGCAAGGGAACAGAAAAAAAAAAAAAATTAACAAACACGCAATTAATCGAATTAACCCAATTAACCCCTGCAGACGAGTCATTTTGTCTAAGCATGTGTTCTGACCTTTAGATAGACAATCCTTTCAAGCATTACGAAAAAATTTGCATTTTTATTAGAACATTACAATTGGTGAAATACTATAACCACTATGCAAAAGGAGTCCTTGGACTGTTCAAGCAATAGCGCGGGTGACTTGATCAGGAAAAAAACTGCAGAGGTGCCATTAGCAACTGATTTCAAAATACAAAAAATAAATATATAGATTTCATCTAGTGACAAGGTTTCAAATAGGGTCACCGGGCTGCGACAGAGCCCCCTCACCCCCCAGACCCTGAACAGAGGAGACTCACCTTTTCAAAGCGGGAGACCTTGCTGGCTCGAATGGAAGCACGGTCCAGCATCAGAGGGGGTCCCAGCTCAAAGATGTCTCTCAGCAGCTGGTTCAGCTGCAGCAAAGACACATCAGCAACCATGCATTACAGTCCATCAGTATGAAAACCCTACCTCATGGGGACCACAGACAGGACAGGCATTTTTCAAAACCTTGCTCTCATGGTTTTATCACACCCCAATGTTGCTGAATGACCAAAAGTGTACTTTCTTTATTTTGGACAGTGATGCTGTCGTAAGGGCACAGGGAACATGTGACGGTACTCCTCCCACCCCACCACACACTTTAAATGCCCCTTCTGACCTGTAGGTGGTGTAGGACTCCGGACCCCAGAACCTCTTTAAAAGCATCATAAATTCTCCTGCGGACCCAGCAATCTATATAGATGCTCTCCACACTGAACCGGATCCTCTCTTCGGTAAAATCTTCACTCTGCAGACAAACAGACACACGTTTACAGACTTCCAAGTAAGCTTCTAAATATTCACTTCACTTATTTTTATAACTTTGGCTCAGGATATAACCTGTGAGACACACCACCTCATTTACAAGAACCTTAAGGCTGAATGTAGTTGTGCTGCAATGCCTCTCTCTCACCTCGATGGAGTGCAGCAACTCTCTGTATATAGACTGAATGTAGTTGTGCTGCAATGCCTCTCTCACCTCGATGGAGTGCAGCACCTCTCTGTATATAGACTGAATGTAGTTGTGCTGCAATGCCTCTCTCACCTCGATGGAGTGCAGCACCTCTCTGTATATAGACTGAATGTAGTTGTGCAAGTGCAGCTGAATGTATTTGTGCTGCAGCAGCCACACACACACACACACACAATCCAATTACACCTCTCATACCAAACCTTAAAACGTTGTATATAGACTGAATGTAGTTGTGCTGCAATGCCTCTCTCACCTCGATGGAGTGCAGCACCTCTCTGTATATAGACTGAATGTAGTTGTGCTGCAATGCCTCTCTCTCACCTCGATGGAGTGCAGCACCTCTCTGTATATAGACTGAATGTAGTTGTGCTGCAATGCCTCTCTCACCTCGATGGAGTGCAGCACCTCTCTGTATATAGACTGAATGTAGTTGTGCTGCAATGCCTCTCTCACCTCGATGGAGTGCAGCACCTCTCTGTATATAGACTGAATGTAGTTGTGCTGCAATGCCTCTCTCTCACCTCGATGGAGTGCAGCACCTCTCTGTATATAGACTGAATGTAGTTGTGCTGCAATGCCTCTCTCTCACCTCGATGGAGTGCAGCAACTCTCTGTATATAGACAATGTAGTTGTGCTGCAATGCCTCTCTCATCTCGATGGAGTGCAGCACCTCTCTGTATATAGACTGAATGTAGTTGTGCTGCAATGCCTCTCTCACCTCGATGGAGTGCAGCACCTCTCTGTATATAAGCTGAATGTAGTTGTGCTGCAGTGCCTCTCTCACCTCGATGGAGTGCAGCACCTCTCTGTATATAGACTGAATGTAGTTGTGCTGCAATGCCTCTCTCACCTCGATGGAGTGCAGCACCTCTCTGTATATAGACTGAATGTAGTTGTGCTGCAATGCCTCTCTCACCTCGATGGAGTGCAGCACCTCTCTGTATATAAGCTGAATGTAGTTGTGCTGCAATGCCTCTCTCACCTCGATGGAGTGCAGCACCTGCAGCACCTCTCTGTATATGCTGCCTCTCTCACCTCGATGGAGTGCAACCTCTCTGTATATAAGCTGAATGCAGCTGTGCTGCAATGCCTCTATCACCTCGATGGAGTGCAGCACCTCTCTGTATATAGACTGAATGTAGTTGTGCTGCAATGCCTCTCTCACCTCGATGGAGTGCAGCAACTCTCTGTATATAGACAATGTAGTTGTGCTGCAATGCCTCTCTCACCTCGATGGAGTGCAGCACCTCTCTGTATATAGACTGAATGTAGTTGTGCTGCAATGCCTCTCTCACCTCGATGGAGTGCAGCACCTCTCTGTATATAGGCTGAATGTAGTTGTGCTGCAATGCCTCTCTCACCTCGATGGAGTGCAGCACCTCTCTGTATATAGACTGAATGTAGTTGTGCTGCAATGCCTCTCTCACCTCGATGGAGTGCAGCACCTCTCTGTATATAAGCTGAATGCAGTTGTGCTGCAATGCCTCTCTCACCTCGATGGAGTGCAGCAACTCTCTGTATATAGACTGAATGTAGTTGTGCTGCAATGCCTCTCTCTCACCTCGATGGAGTGCAGCACCTCTCTGTATATAGACTGAATGTAGTTGTGCTGCAATGCCTCTCTCACCTCGATGGAGTGCAGCACCTCTCTGTATATAGACTGAATGTAGTTGTGCTGCAATGCCTCTCTCACCTCGATGGAGTGCAGCACCTCTCTGTATATAGACTGAATGTAGTTGTGCTGCAATGCCTCTCTCACCTCGATGGAGTGCAGCACCTCTCTGTATATAGACTGAATGTAGTTGTGCTGCAATGCCTCTCTCTCACCTCGATGGAGTGCAGCACCTCTCTGTATATAGGCTGAATGTAGTTGTGCTGCAATGCCTCTCTCTCACCTCGATGGAGTGCAGCAACTCTCTGTATATAGACTGAATGTAGTTGTGCTGCAGTGCCTCTCTCTCACCTCGATTGAGTGCAGCACCTCTCTGAAGACAGAGCGCTGTTTCCGTCGGTCAGTCTTGGCACGATACTTGTTGCTGTCCGTCGCCAGTCCCTTCAGTTGCTCACACAGGTCCTCCGTGTCTTCATACACAAACTCCTGGATTGATAAAACAGACAAGGTTCAGGAGAAGCGTTAGGATTTACAAAGAGAAAACCTAAAAGCATGTTTTAACCGGAATTATTTTTGTCAAGCTGAAGAACACGAAATTAAATTTGGACTCCGTTACAGTGTATACATGAGAACAGGACAAGAAAATATGTTTACGTATATCTTTGGTAAATGGGACTTTAATGTCCCGTCAGAACTCTAAACAGAGCCAACATAACAAAGGGTTAAACTGTGAACTATTAACCCCTCTAATCCAGATGGATTTCAAATGGATTATATAGGGGTTAGACACGGAGCAAGCCCTCTGCTCACAGTGGCATCAGTGGGTATTTCTTCATACTAAAACTCACCCGGTCGGATTCTCGGGCCAGTTCGATGAGCAAGGCGATGGTCTCCCCCACCGCTATGCGGAAGTTGACGTCATTGCTGGACAGACAGGCCTGCAGTCTGGGCAGGTGCCTGGAGAGAAGGGAGGGGACAGACGCATTGAAATCACGCATAAACAGAAATAGCACAGACCGGGCTTCAGGGTTAAACAGCAAAACCACTTGGAATTTAAAACAGATTGTGTTGAAAGGTATTTAAAAGCCATAAGAAATAACCCTGATTCTACAGTCAGATTACACCCACTTTTGGTGCATGCACCCAATTCTGGGGAGTAAATTATAATGTCAGATTATGCTACTGTCACATCAGGGATGGAAATAAGACTCCCATTGCACAGCAGTTTGATCCACTCTTAGTTTTACTATGAGTTTAATAAGACGCACCTGAGCTTGTTACCTTCCGCACTGGAGCTAATCAAGCTTGTAGTGAAACTTCTATGCAATAAGAGTCTTACTTCATTCCATGGCCAGCAATATATCCCATTCTGGTTGTGTAGAAGGAAAAGGACAGGACAGGACAGCATGCTTACTCGTCCAGGAGCTTGTCAACCCTGGATGCAGGGCAGATAGTGATGAGCAGAGACCAGGACTGCAGGGCGGTGCAGTGAAGGGCCTGGATGCCGGGCTTGTGGGTGGGGAGGGTGCCGTCCCGCTTGGGGTAGGATTCGGTGAAGATGCTCTCTAAGTGGGACAGGGACTTGCACAGGTCCTGAGGGAGAGGAGAGGAGAGAGGGTAGTGATGATGAGACACACTCATGCAAACCATACAAATTCTGACCCACCACCACAGTATTGTCAAATGTACAAAATACTAAAGATACACGTTCCAAATGGAAGTCTGGTTTCTTCCATTTGGGTCTCATGATTTACAGAGAAAAGTGCAATCTTAAATAAGTTAGCAGCAGCATTGTCCGACTTTAGGAATGATCTGGAGAGAAGGTGTACTTTAAGGCTGAGCTGTCTGCAGTATAGAATAGCCTTACCTCCACATCATCAGCAGCAGCAACATAGCAGCACATTCCCAGAGCACTGGCACACTACAGAGAGAGAGAGAAACGGTTAGAATCACAGGGGGATATCGGAGACGTGACTACAGGCTATCACCCTAGGAGCAAAAGGAAACTGGTCTTTGGTCAATCCTGAAGGCATTTTTACAGAATTAAAAATTGAAGGGAATTAATATCTTTGAATGCAAAAAAAAAGCACTTTGGTTTGTCATCATCTCATATGATCTATGCATCTTGGACAGACAGGGTCAGAGGTCAGAGGTGTACTCACACTTTGGCGGGCGGCCGGGCTGGCGCCGGGGTCGCTGAGGATGGTGCTCAGAATCGGCTGCAGGACTTTGAAGATCTCCTCTCCCTCCGACACCCCGCCCAGCTGGATACACAGGAGAGCAGAGACCTGGGCTGCAGCAGCTTGCTCCTCCACCCCTCCTGAAACAACATGAGAGAGAGACAGGCTCAACAGCAGCACACACACACACACACAAACAAACTACCAGCTACTCCAATCTCAATTAAACAATGAGAGAAACCTGCATTCGCTCCCTGAAATACAATTAAACTACCTAAATATAACACACAGAACACACACATACACAGAGCAGACTGCTACCCAAGGAAGAGCATGCATGCTTCTCCAAAACCAACATGCTTACACACAACTGCCAAATCATGACACACACACACACACACACACACACATAACTGGTAAGCCAAAAACATACATCACAGATACAAGACTGCTAGATTTGTATTCAGTACATCTGAATTAAGATACATTACTATAGAAACAAATAGCAAGTGAGCTGGCTTGGGCTCAGACAGCTGATGCGCCATGGGGATCTCAGACCTGTTAATCATGGCTAAAAAAAACTGACGCCAAACCATAAATTTTTTTTAAGCAGGTTAGTTATCTAATAATACATATTATATATGGACTCTTGCAATGCTATGTGGGCATATAGTGTATAGCAGGGATGGGAGGGAGGAAGACTCATTGCATAGCAGTTTCACCCATTCCAGGTTTTAATACAAGCTTCATTAGCCACAGTGGCGTGTCTTGCTAAACTCATAGCAAAGCCAAGAGTGGCTCAAACAGGCTATACAATGGGAGTCTTATTCCAATCCCTGCATAGTGGACTGGAGTTCACAGCTCACGCTCACCTTTGCGCAGACACCTCTCCAGGCAGTCAGTCAGGGTGAGCCTGCGCTCCACCAGGAAGTCACACAGCGTCTTGGAGGAGAATGCCAGCTTCAGACTCTCCAGACCATTCAGGCGGGATTTCACACTGAAACACAGGGATGAGAAGCCAGCCGGAGGCTCACACACATTTCTGATACAGTTTCGCAGATTTCAGGGTTTACCAATATAAAAAGAGAGACTTGCTGAATTTTATTAAGAACGCATTTCTAAGTTTAGCAGTACTGATTTTCTAAAGGTAGCACTTTAAGCATTTCTTAATTTAGCACGATTGCATTAGTGTTTGTTACTTATGGATGATAAGGTTTACGAATTTTTCCTGTTTAAATAATTAAATGAACTGATCTGTGCACACACGCAGTAAAGACTAGCCTTTAAGCAATAGCATAAGACATGGCCTGGACTCTTTTCAACCACATTCTAAATATGTATTTCACACAAGCAGTGCAGATTTTTTTTAACCCACACCAAACAGGGCAGCTGTCCAAGTGCGCTTCAAGACAAACACATCAAGCATTAAAAAAAAAATACCCGAAACAACATTTTATTTGGGGGTCATGTTGAACCAAAGATCTTCTCTAGCATAGTACCCTAAACACCAGGTCACTGCTGGGTCCTGCTTACACAGCTAGTTCAGCACAACAGGACACATTCACAATGTCTGCAGCCCCACAGCATCACCGTTAGGAGGTACTTTGTTACAATGTTGCTGTGTCTGTAATCCAGCTCTTTTGTGTCTTCAAAAAGAAGTGCTGCTTTGTGCAATTACCTCTATCGCAATGTGAAAACCACTGCAGCAGTTTTTACAAGGCTTTCAATACACCAGCGAGGACCAATCAGCCTCCCCTACCTCTTATCCATTAAATTATCGATGCACTGCTTCAGCTTGTCTTCTGTCTCCTCCGCGGCTGTCTGCTCATCCCCGGGCTCAGTGCCTGCAACGCAAACCAGAGGGCTCAGCTTTAACTGTAAATTACAGCCAAGAGTTCATCGTTTAGTATTTTGCAAACATAGCTTAAAAATATGCAGTATATATTGAAGTCTTTGTGTTTCCACAGTAGTAGTGTAGTGAGCCAGTTTCGTATTTTATTACAAACCCCATACACTGAAGTGGAAGCATGTTTAATAATAAAGTTGCATAGTGTGGTACATATGGTATCCCGACACTAGTGTACCCTTACACCCCTACTGACTTCTAAACGAAAATCTAAACTTATCTCCACAAGTGAACCGGGACAGTGGAGAAGCTGCTATATTCAAGAAGGATGTATTCCTGGGTCTAGTGAAGTGAGCAAAGGTATCCTCACCAGCTCCCTCTTCATTGACTGAGGTCGTGTCACTGGCACTGCTGCAGTGACTCAGCACTTCACTAGCGACATCATCATCGCTCGCCGCAGACTCGCCCTTTGCACCATTCCGACCTCCTGAGTGTGAGAGAGAAAGAGACTGGCTGTTACAGATTTAGTTTCAGTTTAATTATACTTTGTACACTTGTCAGGCCACAGTAAAGACTGCAATAATAATAATAATAATAAACTGTGAATTTAGCTGCTGTGAATGTATTCCACATTAGGTTAAAAGGGTAACTGGGTGCCACAAACTGCACACAAGCTTTAGTTGGGAATTGTCTTTGACAAGAAACAAATTTCCCTATTGAAATCTGAACTCAGACAAACATTTAAATATTCAAACAAATGCTGCTTGCAAAGTGTTGGGTGCTAATGTGGCCATGTTAACATTCGTTCAGACAGCAGAATTTATAAATGAACCAAACCGACACTGTGCAAATGACACCAACGCCCGCACTGGCTCAGCTGCTTGCAGATGGCAGCAGAGTTCATCACAGACGCTGCTCCATATACTGCAGTCTATTCTGTACCACTGCCTGACTCAGCTAACCACAGGGTCACCGGCCTTCCTGCAGCCTGAACTGAAGCACCAGAGGAAACGGGGGCTCTTACTACACATGTATTACATTTCACTGCAGGGAAGTCTACAGACCTACAGGGTGTCAAATGACTGGGTAACAAAGTACAGAGCTGCATTTCAAAATTCTAACGATGACATCAGAAACACTGCTAAACAGCACCACAGTATGAGAATCCACAATTTAAAGAAATGACACACGAGTATGTGCACCAATGGGATGTGGCTACAGCACAGCAAACAACGGGAGACCAGCAGACTGGGGGGGGGGGGTTGATGGAAAACTACAGCTGTGGGAAATAGGTAGGGAAAGGGAGCATGGGGTAGCTATCTCAAATACATTCTGTTAGCCGTCTATTTCAGCAGAGACAAAACGCATGGATGCTGTAAAGAGGCGGCATCAAACACTCTGAAGCAGAGTCCCAGAGTTCAGAAAACAATCCCTATTGTTTCCTGTGTTCCCGCGGCTGGGTGGAAGTATTCTTCTAAGAATTCCAGGATCATGCTATTCTGTAAACACGCTTCCTCTTGCCACCCAATCACTGGTGTGGACCCATCTGAACCCACGCAACAGTGGCAACAGCAGAGCCAGAAAACAAGCCAGACTGCAGGCCTTCCACCGAGCAGCACAGCCCCAGTCACCGGAGGACAGTTCA
This sequence comes from Polyodon spathula, assembly GCF_017654505.1. NCBI lineage: Eukaryota > Metazoa > Chordata > Actinopteri > Acipenseriformes > Polyodontidae > Polyodon > Polyodon spathula. Next base: position 2,104,021 of record NC_054556.1, on the reverse strand, counting down.
AATTGTGTGTGCAAAACCAGCAGCTCTGGAGAGCACCCTCGCAAAAAAGCACAAATGCACAGAAACTTGCTTCAGCTTGAGAAGCTGACCCTGCGACCCGCTTCAGAAGATACCTGTACACTGCGATACTCGCACTCAACACTTCACCCGGGCGATGCTTTACTGTGAAATACATTAAAACAGACAAACAAAAAAAAGGTAGCATACTGACATATATACATGCAGAATGTTTAAAAGATAAAACCAATAAAAGTTAACAAGAGAACACGCCAGCGTCTTCAATACTCCTTTAATGCTTGAAGTTGCATGGATGAGGGATGGAAATAAAAACTCTTACTGCATAGCTGTTTCACCCATCCCAGGTTTCACTACAAGCTTGATCAGCTCCAGGTTATAGGTAACACAATGAGGTGCATATTATTAAACTCACAGTAAAGAGTGGATCAAACTGCTATGCAGTTGGAGTCTCATTTCCATCACTAACGGATATGAAAATGGATGAAGCCGAGACACAAGCAGGGTATAAGGTGTATGGCTGGGTCGTGCGGTGCACAGATCGGTAAGTAACAAGTGTGGCGGTATCAATAGAGGACGGAGAGACTCTCGCTGCGTGGCAGCCTGAGCCATTCCAGGTTGAAAAGTTCATGCCAGCCGATGCATTCCAAAGCATAACAGAGATCCGTGGAACGACTTGCACTGCTATCATGGTCAGCATGGTATGGGCAATGGGGTGCAGCTTTAGCAGTGCAGCGACAGGATGCACGGACAGGTCCACTCTACCTTTACCAGACTGAGGTGCCTTGGCAGACAGATGGAACTGGAGCAGCTCCTGTCTCAGAGATCCTGGGGTAGCAGGGGAGACCAGGAAGGAAAACATTAGGATTTATTCAACAACGCAGGCAATGTGGCCAGCAGGCACCTCTTCACTGTGCTCCCACCTCTGGGACACAGCTATGGACCCCTCATAACCACAAATCCACTCGCTTGTTTGTGACTGACTGCTAAAATATTCCATCTGCCAGTGTGTGTAGGTGGATATGCCTACTATAACACCTATATATATTCTGGATACCTTCATAACAAATTAACTAATTCAGAATGGGTCTGCCTCTCCTGGGTCAAGTAATTCAATTACATCACCTTCGGGCACGTATATACACATATACATATACAAACACACACAACAATAATAATAAATTAATTATATTTTATATATCTCAAAACCGTTTGTGTTAACTTGCATGCGTTCAGACAATATCCTGTATAATATATAGCCACGCCATTCTAGACCATTGTCGATCACACGCACACTGAACAAAGCATGCACATGGTTCCCCTCCCTTCACAAAGCACGCATGGCTCGGGTTATAGGGAACACCGACCTGAACACCACAAAGCACCGGTTCTCAAACGGGCTACCATACATACTCAGCACACAGCTCTCGTTAAAACAATTCCGCATTATTCTGATTACTGCCGTCGAGTGGGAACTTGCACAGCACACGTGACATCTGGCTTGATACCCTAGCAGCTTGATGTTACTGGTATCTGTTTTCATAGTAACGGGCGTGTTGACATATACACACATAAATACGTGTAATTACACATAGTCTCGTATTAACTAAAACTACTAACTATTGCCAACATTAACAAACTCAACAATAACAAGCACCAGGATACAGATTTATTTTTTGAATGATTTTTACGCGTGTGTGCGTGTTTTATTTTTATACACCAAAAAAAAAAAAAAAAAGGTTAAGCAATTATAAACTAACTTAAAAAACAAAATCGAGACTGAATTCCTAGATAAAAAATAAAAATGTTAAAAAGTTTGACTGCTGCCCGAATTAAAAACGTCAACACACTGTCGTGTACGCATAATTTTACCAGCCAATGTGCAACTTTACAGTACATACTGTTCGCCATATGTCAGTCACTGCCCGCAGAATTACCATGTGTGCAGCCAGTATTTCGTGTGTGTGTGAGTGTGTGAATAATGCGTGCACTGTGAACATGTATAAAGTATTGCATTTGAATTCAAATATATAACTTATCTCTCTCTCTCTCTCCTCTACCAGCTTACCCCGGTTACTGCCTCCACGTCTCCCTTTCTTAGATCTCTGCATGTCGCCGGGCCCTGATCTTATCTTCTCGGCAGAGAATAAGCGATTGAGTTCACGCTCTCCCGGCTGACGAAGAGCACAGACCGGGGCGGCTCTACCGGTGATCGGCGCTCCGGCTCTGGTAGCCTCTCAGGCCGGCCGCAAACACTTCAATGAATCCTCGACTTTTAACCGATACGTCGGGGATCCTTTTATAAATGAACACTTACTTCCACGCGTGTTTATCGCTACCAGAGCGCACCTCGAGTCTGTATCTCATGAACCGGTTCTGTTTATTTTCACTCGGCTGTTTTGTCCGTCTCTGAACTTCACCACGCCGCCGGGTTGCTGCTCTGTGTAGTGTTTCGGTTCGGATTATCTGTGGTTGTCACCGGGTAGTACAGACCGAATCCGTGGCTGCGAAAGGGAAGCTGTTTGTAAGAGTTGGCGGTTTGAGCACGTTGCTGTAGTAAACTCCACCATCTTCTTCTCCCTCTTTACCACTACCGCACACCACCCGAAACCGGGCTCAACAGGGCGCGGGTACTTGTGGGAACTGTAGTGTTTGTCAAGCGAAAACCACGGTAGGAACGTGAGCCTCAAAACTACAACTACCGACATCTCAGGGAAGGTGTCAGCAGTCAAGGGCACCGGACGGACGCTGGAAACTGTAGTTTCATTACTAAGTGTATGTGTGACAACATTAAGTGCAAACAAGGTCAACACCAACGTAGCGCACAACGATTACACCATACAGTACCGTATATTAAACATCATATTAGTATACAGCTTTTAACCCCAATCACTTAATAACGCCTCGTTAATTTCTTTCTTTCTTTCTTCAAACGATTAAGGAATATCACTCCCAATAAACTTGCACATCTTTGCACAATTCTGTTGTGGTTGGGTGGAGTTGAGCTTGAACAACCACCTGATCTGCTTTAAATGTGTTTGTTTAAATACTTTTTATATTGCTAGTAGATGTAACCAAATAAATACCAATGGGTGCTCAAAAACGGGTTTAGATGAGGGAGGGTATGGAATTCTACATATATATTATATATATAATATCTAGATATATATAATATATTATATATATATATGTGTTTTATACAAAAAAATCTAATTATTTCATTATTATTTTTGTTAAAAAAAAAAAAAAAAAGGTCAAAATATTAGTAGCACAACTGGAGGAGCTAAACTGTGCAAAGTGTAAACAGACAGTCATCATCAGCTTTAAATACACAAACACAACAGCGGTAAAACAGGATCAATCACATCACCTTGCAATTAAAATCCACAGGGTGTGGCATAACTTGTGCATGCATGCTGACACCCATTATCAAAATACAAAGGACAACATTTAACAGGTACCTATAAGCCTTAAAATCGGTGAAGAGTCACCTGAGAATGTGAGACCGCAGTACTGGGACTGAACCAGCTCTCCCAGTCCGCTCCACTCCAAGTGCATGGCTTAAACTGTGCTCCTGACTGGATGTCATCTGTGGGTCAGGAAATAAAATATTCCAGTGACACTGCACTTTTCAAACTGCACAGCTGCTTTACTAACTGGTCTGGAACACTGCAGGGAACTTAAATACTTACTAACAGCCACAGTATTAGACATGACCACACCAAGATAAAGGTATTGACATTAGTCTTTTGAGAGTACATTTTTTTCAGCCCAGTACAATACACTGTAATTCACAGTGAGGCTTGACCTTATTTACATCCCATACTCCCTCAGCACTGTGTCATTTTCTGTTGACATATTCATTATATTTACTGGCTTTAGAAATAAAGGCATTCTGCATATCACATTGGCTAGAGCAGCTAAAAGTTTTAAATGCGTGTTCTCTGTATTCCACAGACAGATAAGCCGAGGTACATTTCAACATTAAGCATGCACACCCAGCAGCAGAAAAGACAGGACTACATCTTACAAAATTATTTCTGTATTGTAAAGCACAACTAGATTAGAAATTCCACAAAATAATCCTCACAGATTTAGTTAGTATTATAAACTCTCAATTCTAATATCCTTGGCAGTTTTAATAGCATACTTGACAGCTGGGTCCATATCACTTTGAAAGCTTGCTGTCTGTCTGTGTTTGTGTGTGTGTCTGTATGTGTGTTTACACTCTCCGTCTCAAATGTGGAACTCTTAGGTTAGCTGGCCAATCAGCCCTGACATTTTTACCCAGACTAAATTCAGTTACTACAACTACAAAGCTAACTAAAATGTTCTCAATCATCTACAAGACAGCCTTGGGTTAGACTAATACTGTATCTCTGTTACAATGTACAGTATCTGAATGTACAGTAAATGAGGACTGAGCTTGTCTCCTGCTAAAATGTTACATGTTGCAGCATGCTCTCAGAGCTTGTCTCCTGCTAAAATGTTACATGTTGCAGCATGCTCTCAGAGCTTCGGCTACTGCTGTGCTTTTATGCCAAGATTTGGTTCCAAATGTATATGGTTAATTATGAAATTATGAATTCCTGCATCATCATTATTGAGATCAAATAAAGATCTTCTATGTTATGCATTTGATTTGCCCTCCCCTTGTACATTCCAAAGAGAAACGCTGTACCCCAGAGCCGAGTGCAAATTACACACAATTCCCAGTCTGTCCTGCTGTCCAGTCCTATTTCCCGCTGTAGTATCGGGTTGGGAAGAACGGCATTTTACTGACGACCGCGTCAACGACCTTCTTTCTGACCTCCACCTTGATGAACGTTCCTAACTTGATGAACTCCTCCTCCACGTATCCCATGGCAACATTCTGTTTGAGGCAGGGGGAGGGGCAACCACTGGTGACCTCACCTAAGCCGAGATAAAGACACAGACTATGTAATCCAAGACAGCAGCGGAACCATTCAGCCCTAGTTTGTATCATATAAGGTAGTGGGGACTTTACTCACCGATCACCCTGCCCTCAGGGCTCAGTATTGGGGTGTGCTGCTGGACAGGGGGCCCTGTGGACACCAGCCCCACACGCTTCCTCCTCGTCTTCTCTTTGATCTGCGGAACCACGACGGCAGCCCCTGGGAAATCCATCGCTTTCCTCCGCCGCTTACCTGCCAACGAGAAAGCAGGCTCCCTCGAGCAGCTTGTAACACCCACGCCGCGTTCTCAGGGAACACAAAACAGCACAACCCCCAGCATGCTTTCTATTAGTCTCCTACTCACTTCAACAACACTTAGTCAGAAATATCGAGGAAGAGCTATAACACATAATGTTGTTTTGACCAATCCACCATTTTGCAGACCGGGTTTTGGCTGCAGAAGTTGCTGTTGTTGTCTGTGGGCTCCAAACAGCCCTCTGCCAAAGTACGATGTGCAGCAAGCAGTGAGGCACTCAGCTCCATGTTCAGCCCCTAGTACTCTTGTTACTGTAGAGCGCCCCTCTCTGATGACTAATTCAACTGTTCGTTAGAAAGGGAAACTGGCTGGGGGCAGATCACATCCTTACTGAGCTGCAGCAGCTGGATACACTGAACTTCGGGTGAAAAAGGTGACACACTACATGTACCTATCGTCCAGACCAGGCTGGCCTCCACGGGGGTAGTGCGCTCATCAATGTCGTTGCCATAAAGACAGAGCCCCGCCTCCAGCCGCAAGCTATCTCTGGCCCCCAGACCGGACATCTTGACTGCACTGTCCTTCAGGAGGGTCTCGGTCAGCTGGACTGCGTGCTGAGAGGGGACCGAGATCTGCAGCCAGACAGAGAGAGAGAGAGAGGGCTGGATTAGGATCAGGAGACATGACAATAGGACATGCAGATAAGCACACAAGACTGTGCCAGGCGACCCTACGAAAAATTATGTTAGTAATTGAGGTGAACGGATTCATCAGTTTAGGGGTTAAAAACCCTACCCTAACAGCCAGAGTTAAAGAGTTCATAAAGTAAAAGCAGACAATCGTCCAGCTTCATTCTGTCACAAAGTCTTGTACTTCCACAAACATTAATTTTACACAATATTAAACCACAAGAATCAATAACCTTGTTATGGATGGTCTGTTTCTTCACCCTCATTTGCTTATTTTTCAGGCAGTAAAACTGACTCATGCAGATCTGATTTTCATGAGAATTTGTATGCAGAATGTGGGCATGCATTACGAATCAACGTTATGAGGCTTTTGCACCCCAGACCAACCTCCACCCCGCCCTCTCCAGTGTATCCGCAGCGGGTCACTCTACATTCCGCGATTCCAAAAACCGTTGCCATGGTGCTCGTCATGAAGGTCAGTTTGCGGAGGTCGTCTGACACACCTGCCTGAAGGACCCTTGCCATTTCCGGGCCTAGAGACCCAGATAGGTTCAAATTCAAGTAGTCAGGGACAAGTAACAAATTCAAAGTAATTACTATTATTATTTATTTATTTTTTTTTTTTTTAAATAAAAACTAAAACAAATCAGTTACCTTGCAAAACAATCAGGGAATAGTCTAGAAACTCCAGTTCTGCATCATGCCCGGCAGCTTTGAACTCTTTTAGTTTAGCCTATCAAAATAAAATGTTTATTTTCAATGTCTCCTAAAAATCAGTCATTATATTATCAAATTATTTAAGTAAAGATGGAATGGACATCAGTAAAGAGAATAAAGCAGCCCGTTCACAAAGTTCAAGAGTTATTTAAACAATATTTTTTTTCAAAATCTGCTCTTCTGTATAAAATAACAATTGACGCCCTTGAAACGGCTCTTGAATGCTGCTCAGATGAAAGTATCACTGAAAGGCAACTATTTTGATTCATTTACTTGTTTTTCATACTTTAATTCAGATATTTCGACTGCAACAGCTTATACGTCCTCCCGATTCGGAACCCGCTCCGATAGTCCAGCTGTAATGAGGTCATGCCGAGCCTGCAGCACAGCTACTGGGAAGCAGCTGTTGATACTGAGGTGCTGTACACAATGCATCTCCAGCCTTGCTGAGAGGACATGATGGTCACTGGTTACCTGCATGTGGGCGGAGTCTTTATACAATGTACAGGTAACCCAAGCTGGTCTTCGTGACGATCAGGTCGTCCATGATCCCGCCCTTCTCGTTGGTGAACAGCGAGAGGGTGCCCTAGACAGTCAGCACAGAACACACTGACTCAGGTCTCTGGTTTACAATGTCACTTACATACAAGGACTAGTTTAAATTCTATAAACTTGCCTCTACAGAACTAGGGGTGTGTGTTGCCCATTTTACTCCACTCCTTCAGAACCAGATTACGGTCCCATACTCAAACCACTGAAAGGCTTCAATAAGTAATCTGCCCCATCTGTTGCAGTGATAACACAAATACTATCTATATACAAGCAACAAAGAGTTAATGACCTTTGCTCTGCCTTTAACTGCATAAAAGGTGTTACCAGTGAAGCATCAGTCTTGGCAGTCACACTACAGAAACTCTGTGTGCCACGTCAGCAGAATCGGGCACCATCCACAAAGCCTGCGCACGTACCTGGTTATCCTTCAGCTCTGCAACGTCTCCCACTATCAGGCTCTCAATGAACTTCACCCGGTCCTTCCCATGAACTTCACTCTGGAACAGAGCAGGGACATTCACAATGGAGATGTGAGACCGTGTCAGATACCATGTTGTATGGCAGTTTCACCCACTTAATACTTCATCAGCCACAGTGTACAGGTAACAAGCTCAGGTGTGTCTTACTAAACTCCTAGTAACAAGCTCAGGTGTGTCTTATTAAACTCCTAGAATCAAACTGCTATGCAATGGGATTCTTACTGTCATCCCTGGTAGGTTCTGGTTTCTTGGTAGGTTTATTTATTTATTATTTTTAACCAGGAGTTTTACCCTCCAACACGAGGCCTCATTTACAAGGGCGTCCTGGAGAAATCCTGCTACTAGATTTATACTGCTACCATGGTTTTACTCCTGGTTCCAGCTGTGAGTTCTGTCAAGAAGAAACCCCCAAAGCCAGGCCTGTACCGTGTAGATGTTCTAATGGAGTTGTACCTGCAGCATATGAGAGACGTCGAAGATGGAGCAGTGCTGCCGTGTGTGCAGGTGGGAGGCGATGTGGCTGTCCTTGTACTGCACAGGCATGCTCCAGCCAGCAAACTCCACCATCTTCCCTCCATGAGCACGGTGGAACTCATACAGAGCAGTCTTCTTGAGAAAGTCCTGGGGTAGAGACAGACAGACAGAAAACTAGACTGTGTAGAGAACACAAGCTCTCCTGTCTGATGTTTCTCTCCGTCCTATACTATATGATTAGGGGGGCCACAATCATTAGTATTCCCCCCCCCCGTTGAGCACCAAGCGTGGTTCGTCGACGAAGAGCACGGATTTCGCAATTTCTCTGAAATGTGTAAAAAAGGGTAGAGAAAAATTATCAGTTCTGAATGTGACAATGCTATTTCTTTCTGCTTTAATAAAATATCTATTTATTGACCGTAATGTGCTGTTAAAAAAAATAACAGTCTACCATATAACTAAGTGTCGTTGATAAAAATAAGTCTTACACAAATAAAAGTATGCATGCTTGTTTTTCTAGTCCGCAGAGATGAAACAGCTACAGTTGTAAGGTAGTTTTCTTAAAGACTCACAAGATCGACTCTGAATGCCTAGGAAAGCAAGTTTCCAGTCCCTGTGCCTGAGCCCCTAGTTTCAAAGCTCTGAACAGCTGACAGTGCCCTTCATCCCAAACAGCCCTCTGCCAAAGAACAATCTGCAGCACAGCCAGCCAGCACCACCAATGGAAACTGCCAGCTGCTATTATCAGTTAATGCTGGGTCCAGGGGTCAATCACACCTTGTGAAATAATCTTGAACCAGGAGGGTGAACTGAACCTCAATAAATAAGCCACCAAGACATGGGTCCTGGGACTTAAGCTGAGCCTCAGTAAATAAGCCACATGTGTCCAGAGAGACTTGCTTCTGCAATCTGGGACTAGAAGGTGCAGCAGCTTGAGCTGTGTGACATCATCACCTTTCCCACTGGCCCCTGTACCTTTGTGTAGTTCAGCTTTTGGTGTACAATACTTTGCATCACCTCTGAAGGGTCAACACTACTGAGCACCACACAGCTCCACGTTCAGCCCCCAGTACTCTGCTACTGTACAGCCTCCCTCTCTGGTGACTAATTCAACCGCCTCACAGCAAAGCGTTGTATGAAGTGCCGTTCTTAAGGGAGTAGACAAATGCACTGTGTTCGTAAAGGGGCAGTCGCACACAAAGACTATTGGTCATTTACAACTTGTTTTGGGGAAAGGGGGTCTAATATTAAATAGCAGCATTGTAGGGTCACAAAAACACGTATTTAATCAAAACATGGTTTGCAAAAAAGTTCATTTCCAACAAGAGTAGACTGAAGTGTTTGCGCTCGGGCATTCTGGACATCTGTGAGTGTGAGGGGTGGCGCAGAATCATCATGCAGATGCGAATGTCCTGACCACTGCGTAAATCAAATCAGCAGATCAACCGGAAAAAACGCAAATGCAATATACATACACTGCAGCTCTTGCAGTTTAATTCCTTCAAAGTATTTTTCTTTACATTGTCTTATGTTATGCACAACTATGTATCACTATTATTAAACGTGCAGCTTTTGAGGTAACTCTTAGTTTTATGATAAATGCAATAATTGAATGAAGTTTTCTTTTTTTTTAATATATATATATATTTTAATCACCACGTCCTTAGAGATTGTTTCCTAACCTCTGCAGTGGAAGAATGACGCTCTTGCCTAACTCCCGGTACCGCGGCCCGCAGGACTTCCTTCTGGATCCCGGTCCCGAACCGGATACCAGCTACGACCCGAAGCAACATCTTGACTTCGTGCAAATTTGACAGCACTCCCAACGTCTTTCTGTATACTCCTGAACTCCGGACTCGACAGTCTGTCCCTTCTTCTAAGAAGCAGAGACGACAATTAACCGGTGCATTTTAGGAGCTGTAGTTTTAAACCCGCTTCTATAAAATTATTTTTCACGGCAAGTAACAGATAATGGACTACATCTCCCAGACTGCTCGACAAGAGTGGCGTGGCCGTATAAAGCAGCAAAGGAACCTGGGTCTTGTAGTTTTTTGTAATAAACATCATCAGACAGGTTATTTCAGATTGAGTATAAATCTTTAAAAATAAATTTTTAAATTTAAAAAAAAAAACATACTAAAATGTCTTCCATAGGGACCATAATAACACACGTCAGAGTTGCAAGTTATATGTATCCCTGAACATTGTGAAATGCAATACTGCTGCCAACTTTATGTTAACAATGCAAACGAACAAATTACAGTTAGAAATACACTGTACACATACATAACATATTAAATAACTAAGACGATGCAATGCTGTTATTCACTTCATTAGTGAGACTTGATGCAAAGTTCAAAGGGAAGTACTTCAGATAGCCGCTGTGCAGAAGCAGGGAAAGTACGCAATAGGCTACTTCTACAGATACATGGGGGGTATATTTTTCAACAAGTTACATAAAAACCAACAATACGAAATTATATTATATATAATCATATAATCTGAAAATCGTGTATAAATGTTTTACATTTTGAAAAGCTGTTGAATTTGCTCGTGTTTCTTATTTAATTTCATAGGTTCTTTTTTTTTTAAATCCCCCTCCCACTTCTCAGCAGGTGGTGTAATCCATGCATGCGGCGTGTGCTTTGTGTTTCTGGTATGGATAGTGAGGTACAGTACCAGGTCCTGAATTACTTTTAAAGTTTACAAAGCAGACCATTTGTTTAAATTGATATCAGCGCTGAAGCAGGCATACTCAATAAACATGACTGGATTGTTTTTTAAAAGTTTACGCGCAGTAAAAAGGATAGAGAAGCGGGTAAACGAGTTAACTACGACTGTACACAAAATAATCGTTTACCAGCGGGTCCCAGTCGGGGTGGGGGTGGGGACTATAAGCGTTTAATAATATAGCAATTGCAGCAATAATTAAAAAAATAATACAATAAGAATTTTGGCAACTTTAAATGTGAACACAAACTCGAAAGCCTGCGATAAGTAGAAAGCGTTTATAAAATGCAAACACGCGCTTCTTAAATGTAACATTTTACATTTGCAAGTTTGCAATCCAGTTTGTTGTGTCAGCCTTATAATTACTAACAATATATACTTTCTATCATATAGAAGACAGTTTAGCAAACTATATATTTTTGACTGGGGTTTGAGGAGAATATTCTAATTGGCCGAGACGGATTCTAGCCCCTCCTCCTTACACCTGAAAGCTCTCTTCCATTGGCTTTGTCGTCACACTGGCTTTTCAATCCCTCAGGTTGCTATGGTACCCTGGAGATGGCCGCTCCCTCTCCAAGGTGGACACAGTCCTCTGGTTCCTGCAGCATCTCAAACACTGAACGAGTTTAAAAAGTGGCTTTCTGGGTTCTTCCTTCCCAGACAACTCCTTGTGTATGAACGATTTAAAAGTTGTAACAGTGCGATGTTAAAAAAGGGGGGGGGGGGGGGGGGGGGGGGGATTAAAGGATTGCAGCATTAAAAAAACCCTGGTGAACCAAACATGTCTTGTTATTTTTACAGGTTTGGTGTATTTATCATTTCAACAGATGTTATTGTATTTTGTGTCTTGATTCCATGCAGGGCAATGCAATTCATTTGCAGTGTTCTCAGTCGGAAGAGCATCAGCACGAATCAGTGCTTCACACAAAGACGTTCTCTCTCACTTTACATTGTATTTGTAGTTCGCAGTTGCTTGGTCTACCTCTCAAGCGTCTTCTGAAAGCATTGCCCCAGCGATGCACTAGAGGGCAGGAGAGGTTTGTAATCAATTGTGCACGATGACATCAGTTCAGGGCTGAATTAACAAAGACATTTATTTACATTGAACTCATTCCTTATAAAAGAAGTCAGATATGTTCTGTTACCTTTTTCGAAGTGTACGTCTACCTGAGTGTGTTAATGATTTTTTTTTTTAAATGAGAGCGATTTTGGTGCTGGTTGACGTTGCTTCAGATAAGTTGGTTAGTGTGGACCTTGTTGAATTGAGTGCAAAACTGATGTCTTGTCTCATGGTCTGTTGGGCTACAGTGAAACCTGAGCAGGTAGGTAATCAGTCTCAGAGCTCAGGTTCCACTCAGTTAGCTGAGCCTCGCTGTGTTTCCATGCAGGTGCAGCATTTTATTTTACAGGGGAGAGTTTCGCAGAGCACTTGTTAACCTGACCTTATGAGGAAGGAACCTTTTCAAGGGGTCAAAATGCAAATGAAAGATTGCACATGCACTCAACTTACATCCAGCCATGCAGTGCAAAGGCAGTCCAGCAGAGGGAGCACCAACACCAGAACACTGGTTCTCTCCACAAACCTTACAGTGGGCAGCTGCAAATAAGATAAGACCAGGGTGACTGGGATAGCAGTTGCCTGGGTTCGTGTCAGGTCCCAGCAAACTGTTTCAGAGGCTGCAATCACATTGCTGCATTGGCTGTTTTATTTTTAAACGTATCCTTCCTATCATTTTATATATATCGTGGAATTTGTGATCATCAAGTGAAAGATTACCAACCCCCATATGACAATGTTGTACAGTAAACAATAACCTAGCCCTGCCAAAAACCTTACAGTACCTCTAATTACTTAAACATAAGAACATCTGCAATGAACAAGAAGAGGCTGTGTGTCCCACCAGGGCTCGTCCCTTGCTGTTAGCTCCAGAGCAGCCTCTGCTCCAATTCTGGCCCCTTCGCTAATAAGATGTGTGTTCTTCACCTTTACACAGTGTAGTGTACACTTCAACAAAAATAATAATAATTCAGCAGCGATGTGACTAGAACTGGACACTGTATTCTAAATGGAGCTTCCCATATACCAATTTGGGTTTCCCCATATATTTTCTGAGCTGTACTGTTGCTTGCCTATGTTTTACTACACTTTGCTATGCTTGTACTAGTGAAAAGTATTAAGGGAAACCAGAGTGTTTTCTGCATTCCATCCACAGCTTTAGATTCGTGGCCCAACATTGTTTTTGTCTCATAATTGCTTCTGTAATTCTGCTAGACTTCAGGAGGATGCTGTTTAATCATGCAGGTTTAAATCCCTTTTCTGAAACTATCGCCATGCGACTATGCAGGCTGTGTCCCACCCCCAAGGGCCTTCACTGGGTCCCATACAGGGCCCGCCCCTGTGAATGGTTCTATGGATGAGAAATGTGCTCCAGATCTCATTAGACTGAGCCATCACAATGTTTTCCTGGCCTCAGTAATGCATATGCATCACCTCATTGTGTCAGACGCTGAGGCTGACGTCTTCTTAATTGCTCTCAATGATGCTTAACATTGAGACGCAAACAAACGCTTGTGCTTTTTTTTTTTTTTTTTGTGCAAATTCCTGCATTGCAAAAATTGTAAATCTTTAATACTGTACGCATACCAGCTCCAGCAGCTTGGAGTGATTTGTCTGCTTCTCCTTGGCATCTGAATTCATGCAACAACCTGTTTTTTTGCTGATTTTGTTGTATTTACTCTGAGGATTTCACGGTTCGTATGGTCCTTGTTGGACGGGTCATTCATATATCTGCACAGTAACGGACTTGTCTGACGGAGACGGTGTCTGTGTAGCCCCTGGACACCCAGGGAAGGAGTCCCTTTCCTCTGGTGTAACGGACCACACTTTTATTATGAAAAAGATATTTTATATATAATATATATATTATATATTATATATGATATATATAATATATATATATATATATATACCTCTATATAATGCCTATATTGACCTCCGAGACTGCCTAATTGGACTAATTAATACAATATGTTGATGGATCAATTACCACAAAATGTGGTATTAATTTGAGGGGGCCCAGGAGAAAGCAGAGTGACTTCAACTGATATACTGGTGAAGCTTATGTGTCAAATCAGCTTAAAGTTCAAGGCATGATGCTGTAAATGCTTATTTCCAGTTTCAGCCCACAAAAAACAACTTTCCAGACCTTTATTACAGTACGCAATCCCACGTCCCTCTGTTACAGCACACAGCGGCGGTTGAAAGGGCTTTGGATATTGAACCTATCCAGTAGCCAGGCTGGGAGCTTCTCATCTGTTGCCCTTTGCCTGAGTTGAAGGGAACTGGCAGGTTGTCTCGAACTGGCGTACATCAGTAGCCTTCCCTTGTAAAATACCTTGCTCTGAATAAAACCCTTTGACTCTTGTGACAATTAACAAGGTTGTTTGTAGCTGAGACTCCCACAGCTCTGACAACTTAAATTACACCATCACACTCCTGCCCTGCCCCAGCCCTGCCCCTGCCCTGCATGATGGATGGTGCTCATTGGGGTACAGTGTCCAAGCTTTCCACACTGGAGAGGAAGAAAAACTGCATTGGAATGGACAGCCGTGGCACTTGAAGCTTATTTTCCACGGCATCTGGTTCTTTCAGGATACCTGCATAGAATTCTGCTTGGATACGCCAATGAACTTGTCCCACAGGCAGGGAATATGTGAATGAAACTGACTAGTACAAATGAAAGGTGGAAAAAGAAATCAGAATGCAATCGATTATACTGAACACGTGTTTTGAATCCTCTGATCGTCCCTAGCCAATCAGAGTACCCCGTTCACTCACTTTAAGAGCCTGTAAAGTTGAATGCCTCACACAAGAACGAAACAGCAGACAAGTTATTCCCTTTTTGTTATTCCCCTGTATTAAAGCTATAGGGTTGCTTACATCTAAAAGCATATTACAGTACCTAATGGCCGCACCAGAAATACTTGTTTTATTGCTAAATCTTTGGTTATCTCTGTATAGCTTGCAAACTCAGGTACCTGCATTGACTACAGTACAACCTTCCTGTGCTTGATATGTAGTATGTAGATTTCCCCCTTAATGTCTCACAAAAAAACTTCATTTCCACAACAATTTGGAAAAGTGTGAAAACCATACCCACGCTATCAATGAAAGGTAATAGTATGGCCATTGAAATGTGAGCATGCATAGGTTCCAGGGAGAACAATCTTGTTTTGTATCTAGAATAGTAAACCCCCTCTTGTATTAAAGTGATGGATCACAGATGGTCAGACTGGCACTGGAGTGCTGATTGCTGGCTCGCAGACAGCTGTTTAAAGCATGGATTTAGTATTCATGGTTTCAGTGTCAGCTTTTTATTTTTTCAAATTCTAAGTACAATGAACAATAAGCATTAAGACATTGGTGACCGTGTTAAAGAAATATTTATGTAAAAATGCACATGCAATCTATTTTGCGTTCTATAATGTTATACAAATGCCCCATTTCCTATATATTTTTTTAAAAATATAAAACATGTAAAATAATATACATTTACTGTATATGCATTAATATAAGTCATGTATGAGGTCCTATTGTGTACATTTACGACTGCAGTTTGTTGTTTTAATGCTTTTGTAATAGACTAAATCTGACAGGTATGACCTGACCTCCATCGTATTTTTAAAACACAAAGTGTTTGCTCTCACCATTACCCAACACTGCACCCAGCAAATGTCAACCATCGCTCAGCTTCCATCTGAAAGCAAACTGAATTGACCTCACTAATACACACAGACTGGGGCTGGGGGAGCAGTATTGTGCAGAGCGAGGCACATTGCCAGGAAATGTTTTCACTCGCTGCCTGGAATCTATGACTCCCGGTGGGGAAGTGGACCTCCTTCTTCCCCCTCTTCTCTCCCCCATCATGGCAAGCTGTGCCCCAATAAAGCACTGACATGCCAGCAAACTCGAGCTTACTTCGTGACTATTAGCACCTCCATCAATGTTTTGTATGCAGTCTAAAATATAAGATTAAAAAACCCTTATAGTATACAGTGAATCAAACATCATGGCTATTACCTTCATTGGTATACTAATGAAGGTATGAGCCCAAGTGATTGTCTCCTTGACTTAGACCTGGACTGGACTGGAATGGGTTATGATTGGTTGAAATGGACCTTGACTGGATTGTAATGGGTTCTTTTTGGTTGAAATGAACCTTGACTGGACTGGAATGGGTTTTAATTGGTTGAAATGGACCTTGACTGGACTGGAATGGGTTGTGATTGGTTGGAATGGACCATGACTGGAATGGAATGGGTTGTGATTGGCTGAAATTGACTTTGATTGGACTGGAATGGGTTGTGATTGGTTGAAATGTACCATGACTGTACTTGAATGGGTTGTGATTTGGTGAAATGGGCTGTGATTGCACCCTGACTTTCTTGTGCCTAAAAATAAAGACACTAGTCTTTGAAATTCCAGCTGTCTGTTTCTGATCATCTTGCCAGGACATTCTTGTAAATGAGGCCTCATTCTCAAAGGGATTATTCATGTTTAAACATTAAATACATTAAAAAAAAAGGTTTTAACATGTTTGTGAAGTGTAGAGGTTTATTTAGATCCAGCAAGACAATAACACATTTTGATTATGTGCTTAGAAAGATCTGCAGCAACACAAACCTTAAATAGTTTGCAATTGCAATTAATTTTTAGGAAAACCTCAACGAACAGGCACTGTATTAGAAAAGCAGTTGGATCCAAGACTCACTGATTGCCAAAACATACATTAATTGACAAAAACAGGATAAGACAAAAACAGGATATATATATATATATATATATATATATATATATATATATATATATACTCCTATCTACGCAACAATAAATCAGCGTCAGTTTAAGTTTCATTCTCAGAATCATGGTAATTCATGATAACGTTAAGGGAAGCTCAATATTCAATGTGACCGGTTTGCCCATGTGATTGCTGCAGAAGAAATGAAGTACCAGTCCTGTTCTATGTGCTTTCTATAGATCTGCTGATTGCACAATTCTGTACTGGGATCAACATGCCATGAAAACTGAAAGCACTGCAGCTGGGGTGTTGTGCTGCGCCAGTTATTGCTCTAAGAAGTGTGATCTGAACTGACTGAGAGAATGAACAGCTGCGGTTTTGTTGTCCCCAGGACCCCCCTTGCAAACAAGGTAGTTTGTCTCAATAGGATTCAAAATGGAAAATAAATCGATAAATAAAACATATTGCGATTCTGCCAAACCACCTATAAAAAGAGCTTAAATGTTACATTTCAGACTTGATTTATGATATATACGGTGCGACGTACATATTTTTCACATGTTCCCATGCAAGATATGTGCTTCAGTACAGGAAACTAATACCCTAGACGATCAGCATCGCTCCCACAGTGGGTATCCTACGTCAATCACAGCACAGAGAATTGCAACAGATATACCAAAACACATAAAACCCATTCTTCAACTCAGATATCACGGTTTTTTACTTTGCAATAGACTCCCATTGCGAAGCAGTTTAAGGCATTAAATGAGCTGAGCTGGACACTCGTGGGTGAGTTCAGGGTCTTATTTAATGGTCTGAACAGCATCATACCATAGCAGCTTTATATCTTAATCAACTGGATTCACAGGGCCTGATTAGCACTAGTCTTGAGCTGCCTTACCAAAGATAACATTAGGTAGCCCAAGATTAGGGGTAATGAAACAAACCCTTTAGGAGTGAGTACGGGTGCTAATCCTATATAGGTTGTTGTACTGCTTTTCAGAGCTGTGAAACCAGCCCTACAGGAGTGAGTGCAGGTGCTAATCCTATATAAGTTGCTCTATTTGTTATTACTTTAATTTTGGGTGTTGCTTGACTTGCTGGAAAAGTTACCTACAACCAAAATGTATATTGAAGGGAGTGGGTTTAAAAGGGTTGATTTGTAGCCCGCCCTATCAGCAATGCCCTTCTCTGGCTGTCTATCATCTTGTCGGGGCGTGTCAGTACCTATGGAGACATGCTGCAGTTTCTTTCCATACCTTGTTGGTTATTATGTTGAACTGCCCCCAAAACCACAAAGAAAATGGAACCATAAAAAAGAAAAGGTCTTCAAAACATCATTTATAATTTATACATTTTGTCGGTTCCTGCCTGTAAATGTATTTCCAGATTGTGGGACCTCCAGCTGCAGTATTTGGCTGGGTTTTTGCAAAAGGGTCTAGGCTGGAGCAGGGGCAGCCATATGAAGGCTGATGCACCAATCTCCCAGCGAGCCGGTTTAGACAGCAGTGATTTAAAGTCCGTGTTCCATGCCCTCTGACCTCTGGGAGCGCCCAGCAGAGTCCTGTTTTAGAATCGCTTATGTTTATTATTCTGCCCCCCAAGGTCCCTCAACTTGGGGGTCCCTGTTTTATTGTCTCCTCGGCCCTTCCTTCTAGGGAGCATCGCTTTGTTCTTCCCGGCTATTTTATTTCATGAAATGCTTTCCCATGATAGCCCGCTGAACTGAGGTGGCCGTTCCCATTACAGGAGGAGCGGTTCTGCCCTTCATGTTGCCAGTTAAAAAGCATGCGCAGCTTCAAAGGGAGTGTCTCAAGATTCTAGGAATAAGGAGCGTCAGGGAGACAATCTGTTTGTTTGCTTATTTCAAATTGCTCCACTTTTCAGAGAATCAGAGTGACAGTGACTTTGTAAATTAGATTTATTGTCAAAAGAAAACAAGAATCAAACAATAACATGGCTTGTTAAGTTTTCAATTGGGTGCATTCAGTAAGTTCTATTGAAATGACAAACTCGTCTGGCACAGAGTTCAGTTTAATGTATTAAAGGCTTCCTGTTTTATCCTGCTGTCCCCTATGGGCATCTCTTTTCCCTTCCAGTGTTTCTATAATATTTACACTAGAATCAATCAGTGCTGCTCAAACATTTCACTACCAAGAGTTGACGACAATGTGCTGGAGGGGGGCTCGCAAAACTTAAACTAAGTCAATTTAATTTAATGTAGTCTTTTCAGTCACTCGATTTTTCTTCAATCTTCAACACATCTTTCAGTTGATTCTTGTTCTAACAAAGGACTTTTATGAAACCGTCTGTTTTCAATTACAGGCCAGAAAGAAACTAGTTGTTAGACAAACCAAACAAATAAATGGTACGTTTTTCTCACTGTGACAGAATTATGCATAGTCTGTTTTTATTGCTAACAATCTCAGTACTAGAATGTTTTATTTTTTACGACTGAGTGATAAAACACCTTTAAATAAGTTGAAATACCACCGACAATACAGTCCATGAGATTCGATTGCGTGAATCTTGATGGCTATGTGCTGTACATGGTGGTAACTAACTACTGAGATTTCAGATATATTTTCAATTCATTTTCATTAAATATTAAGTGTTTTCTTTTCTCCAATGATAAATTTTTAAAGCCAATGAGAAAGTCATAATGACAACCGCTCCTTTGCATCTCATCTTTCCATGTGGATTTAAAATAACATTACATAAATCACTGCATTTTTATAGAAACTGCAACTGATACAGATAAAGGTACAATTAACAGTACAACGAAATTAAAAATGCTGCAGCTCTTTTAGTTTTGCATGTACAGTACAGTGTGCTTTTTTAAAGCAGCGTTCTGTGCCGTGCTGTGCATTGACGATGCTCTACCGCATTATCGTGTTTTTTTGGAGCACAACATTTCTATGGATCCAATTCAATATCTGCTGCTGGTCTGGCAGACTTTAGGTCTAAACTCAGGCTGCATTCCAGTGCAGGAAAGCCTGACCCTTCCCCGATCGGCATGGCCATCGAAATAAACAGCTGGGGTCGGTTTCCCACGCGTAAACAAGACATCACAGAAGTGAGGCCTCAGTGTAGCCAGCCGGCTGGAGGGATCTGCCCTGGATCACTCCCTCTGTCTCCAGGAGGGTCAAAGCAGTTTCAGTTCACTTCTGTTTATTTAACAAGGGAGGACCCTGGGGAGGCGAGTCCCATTTCTAACGTCTGATCTGCCCAACTGTTTGGACATAGATGTCATGGGAGAACCCAGGAATCTACAACCCCCCCCCCCGGCACCTGCAGGAACCGCAGTTACAGACACACCCCTACTGCTGTGAGTCTGGGTCATTGTGCTGCTCTCTGGAGATAGCCCTACTGCTGTGAGTCTGGGTCATTGTGCTGCTCTCTGGAGATAGCCCTACTGCTGTGAGTCTGGGTCATTGTGCTGCTCTCTGGAGATAGCCCTACTGCTGTGATTCTGGGCCATTGTGCTGCTCTCTGGAGATAGCCCTACTGCTGTGAGTCTGGGTCATTGTGCTGCTCTCTGGAGATTGCTGTGGTGGGTATAGCCATATATTTCTAGCTTGCTTGCAAAACGGTGATAAGCATGAAAGCCTCCATTCATCAACAGCAAGCTTTTTAATCTTTACAAGTGGCAGACAATATCTCACCTGCAGACAAGCTGGGTCACACAGACGATATGAACCGTCTTCACTTCCTCGCTAAAGACGAATTCCTCGCCAGTCAGTTTGTAAGCCTTTGAGGTAAATGCTGTCTCTGTAGTCTCTTGATAAGTTGAAGTTTAAAACCATTTCAGATTTTTTGGGCGTGATATTATTTTTACAAATGGTATCGACCCCTTTTTCTTGCTTTTGATGAAAGTTCTGAGGTTTCTCAATGTTGTTAATAAACACTCTAAACAAGCTGATTTTTACAACAGCATTGCTCAGTTTGGTATACAGCAGATTCCCAATAGCAGTTTAAGTTCACATTATGAACTGACTCTTGGACTAGATATGTCTGTGTGCATGTAATGCTGATAAACGTGCTGCTATTTGTAAATGTGGCCAGTTCTTTCTTGACCATGATGAATGCTGAGGTTATACACAGAAAACAGTATCTGATCCTCCATGTAGGTTAAACACTGCCTCTCTTTAAAAAAAAACACATCTTAAAATCAAAACCATGTTAAGAAACTGGAAATAAACACTGTTTATCTACCACATGGAATACTTATGGAATTATACACCAGAAACATATTTAATAAAGAATAAAACATCATAAAGGAGTATTCAGTAAGCAGGGGAGTGAGTGAGTGAGTGAGTAAGGAAAGCAGGGGAATCCAACACTGCAAATAGCGGTCCTGTCTAAATTATTGACAGTCAACACCCCCTTATTAAATATCTCTCCTCCAGTGTTCTAATACTTTTAATTAAGCAAGGATATTGCCTAGGGAAGCAAAGAGAGCTCTGAATCTGAGCGTGGAGGGAGAGGAGTGCTAGAGGAGACAAGCAGAAACGAGACCCCCGGCTTCATCCTGCGCTCCCTGGGACAGGCTCCTTCCCAGAGCTTATTAAAGAGCAGTGCAGGCACGGCGCCCCAGCGCTGCACAGAGCTAGTCAAATAATCATCTGGAGAGAGGTGTGAAGAGTTGGGTTTCCCATCATTGGACTGGAGCCAGGACACTGTTGCCAGTGTTTAGAGAGTCCCATTGATTGGATTGTCACAAACTGGCTAGATCAATCTGTCATCATCCTCTCACACTGAACTGTCTGCTTCAGGTACAGACTTGGTTTTCAATGCCTGCCAATTTACCAGATTGGGCTATTTTTATTCTCGCATGCACAGGAAAACATTCAGGACAAAGCAACTTTTCAAGGTATACCTGTCAACAAACTGCCAAGCAGCTCTGAAGCAATGCCCAGGCGATGGCAGAACGCTACTGCAATCCGCACACATTGCTTGTTATTCAGGGTTTCAGGAAAAGAAATAAAGTGGGCAATGCTGGCGGCGAGCATGGGTGACAGGCATGTTTTCTCTTCATGGGAAATGAAAAGCGGGCAGTGTTGATGGATGGGCAGGTAACCTGCTCTCACCCCGTACACTGGCCCCAAAAACAGGTGCCACTACCCCTAAATAAGACCCCCACTCCACAAGGGGCCTGCTGGCATGTGGGTTCACTCAGCACTCAGAGCCCTATTAACCAGGCAGCCCCCCAGCCTCTCCCTCATTAGTTCTGAAGAAGGCACGGTACAGAGGCTTGATTGTAAAGTGGGGCAGAGATCAAGGTAACTGGAGAGTGGTTCTAATTAACCTGGTTATTAACCACTTGATTTAGAACAATAACAGACATACTGTGGCTCTCTTAAACAGCTCTGAGACCGGTGTGAGAGCTGGCCTAGATATGAGACAGATTTTTTTCTGCAATGCTTTTTGCAAGTTACAGCAAAAAGTTATGTCAGTGTTGTGTGAATCCTCCTTTAGACTGCCATTGCAATTGTGTGGTCAAGTTCCACATGCATGTCAAGTACGTTTTCTAAAGACATTACATTGGTAGCTACCAGCTCCAACACATAGAATGTATGTTATGTTCAATATTGGTTATTAGGTTTTGGAATAATACATAGTACTTACTGCATTCCTAATGAGTGTTTATTAACATGTAACATAACTTCAATAAATGGATAATTAAATATAAATGCCTACTTATGCCACGCAAAGTAAAGCATTACCACAGAATGGTATTGTACAGATATGGGGGGGGTTCATTTTTAAATACAGAGAGAGCGACAGCAGATAAAGAGGGAAAAGAGAGTTGCTCAGTGCAGATGTGCTGACATGCAGGCCTCGGAATTAAGAAGACCCTGTAGGTCTATTGAAGCAGAGCCCTGGCCCCCAGTGGGAGAGAGAGAATGAGAACAGAGGAGAGAGAGAATAACAATCCATCAGAGGGGAACTGGGAAAGAGAGAACTGGCAGAAAGGAATGAGATTCACCCCTGCTGGAGCATCACAAAGGCTGTGCGGGGCAGTGGAGGAAGAGGGCAATTGTGTGTCAGCGTCCCCATTCACTGGGCCCTTCAGAACTCCAGCCCCAGGCTGTGCGGGGCCTTGGTGGTTTTGTGTTAGGTCAACTCGGATTGTTGGGGCAGACTCTCTCCCCTCAGCTGCTGGGAACAGCCTGGATTTATTTTTCTCAATAACTCTTCCATCTTGTCTCTCAAGCTATTTTTTTTGTTGCTTTTAATCTGAGATGGAGCCAGTGTTCTGAGAGTGCAGGTGGCCATGCTGTGATAAATTACAGGGCTGAGAACATTAACGTCAAGCTCCATAAACATCCACACAATGCTTTTGAAGCAAAGACCTTTTTAGTGCTGAAAGGGAAATAAAACTACAGCATCAATATTGCAAATCTATCAAGACTCAGCTTGGGCACAAAGAAAAGTTCAAGCAAAGGTGTGGTGCCGTTTCATTTTCAGTTTTGAAATGTCTTTCTTAAACATTCTCTCTTGTTTATTTTTAACATTTGTCCACTTGGCATAGATCATGTGTTTTGAAGTGTATTTTTACTTGTGTATTTCCTTTACTTCCAGCGCTGGAGCAGTATAGTAAATGAGGCTCGCTGTGTTTTACAGGACAAGTCATTCCAGCCTCCTCGGGCCTCTCCAGTCATGGAGCCGAGACCTCTCGCTGTACAGCGCTGAGAGGTGTGGAGCTTGGATCAGCTAGTGAAAGATAAGAAGGTTTATAGGAAAGCAGGGAAAGTTGTGGCTTATGGCTGCTGTTGGGCTCCGTGATGACAAAGACTCACTGTATTCTACCAGGGCAAGCAGATCCATTACTAATAGGCAGGGAATCTTGAAGACATGCAGCCACAGCCAGAGCCAGATTATGAATCTAGTAAAGGCCAAGGAGGGGTGGGGGGCAACGGGCTCACTCAACACTCAACCAGGATCAGAACCCCATTAACTAGGCGGCCCCCCGCTGTTACAAAATGTTTAGGTTTTTTGGGAAGATCCGGTCAGTGCAGTCGGGTGGGAAGCAGTGTGTCTATTGTGGTAGGCATTACCAGGCAGATCTTTCACTCCAGTTAAGCAGCACCTTGCACAGTATTAAATGCCCTCTATGGAAAGGGATGGCAGTCTTCTCAGCTCAATATTCACAGACCTGTGTGCAGTGCCAAAAGTACCGACAGCAGCAGGAGCATGCCTCTAGTTCCCAGAGTGACAGAGTATTCTTCAAAAAGGTAGGTAAACATGGGTACCTGCAGCTGAAGCTACCTTTAGGGAATGTAAGCAAGCTGATAAGACAAGAAGATCTGGCAACAAAGAAGAATGAATATAGTACACAGGCACCTAGGAATCATATTGAAGTATGACACTGAAGGTCATTGTGGGAAACATCTGTAACATGTAGAAGAAAGACATTTCAAGATTATCAGCAGGATTGCCTACAGCCTAAAACAAAGAAATCCATCAAGATGAAAATATTCTTTTGAGCAATAAATCTGTAGACCCTAAATAGGCACGTCTCTTCTGAAAAATAACAAGACGTTTTTAGAGAATCCAAACCAACGTTTGCTCTGGTGCATAATCTTAGGAAACCGAGTCCTATTTATTTATTTTTGTTAAAGATGATGTTAGCATTTCTGACAGGTCCTGAGAGAGTCGCCGGTCACTGAAAGTGACACCTCCAAGATCAACACCTCCCTCTTTAAGTGTTGCAGAACAGTGTGCTGTTTGCCTTTCATAACAAACTCACTCCTGACTGTTGCCTCCTTGTGTGGGCTGGTGTATTATTTTAAGTTCAGTGTTAAAATGAAACTGTGTTTGGGAGGTGTTTGTATGCAATACCCAGACCAGGCATGGACTTCACTCAGGATGTCTCTTGGTTGCTCTGGGATTGGTAAATTCGTAAGTCTAGCACTGATACATTGTATGTGCACAGCATATCAAGTGTTGTCTTAAAAAACCCAACCCATTTGCTGGACTCATTAGCAAGCAAAATAATGATCTGAATAATGACAGAGATACAAAAGATCCATCAAATACAGTTTGGTTTAATCTGTTAAGACCGGCACGACATCATGACACAGGGTATTCTATGTATTTAAGTCAGTGTTGTGCTTTGAAATATTGGGTCTTAATTACACATCGTTTACTCATGCTGGAATAGTTTAATGGATATCAAAATGTATTTAAACTCGTCAAATCAGACCTTTAAATAAAGAGTTGCATTTGCAATGAACCTGCAGTGCATACACCCCTACCCTGATTAACTGGAAGAAATTGTGCAACAGTGCCTGTTCTGTTTATTCTTTGCTCACTTTGGCAACAGGGCTGATTATTCATTCCTTTCTGCAGTGTTATTCTGTGGTGGAAAGCAGTAGATTTATCATCTCTGATGATATATAGCGCTGTCGTGATCCTCCACTGTGCCACTGTACACAGCCCTTTAAATTACATGATGTCTTAAACATTGCACTCCGAATCTCCAAGCTTCAGTTTGCTTTGCTAACCAATTGCATGAACTGCATCCATACAACGTGGTGTGGCTTTTGGCCAGGAAAGTGTAAGACATGAAAAAAACCACACCCAATAAAGTCACCAAACCAGGAATAATCAACCCAAAAGTTTGATTTAAGGGTTTGAAAATAGTCTTTATAAACACTCTTCAAAAAAAATAAAATCCTTAACACAGTTTAGTCAATCTGGTCCATTGCACCCACACAGCGCTGATACCCAGACCTCAACTGGAGTTGTCTGTTTCCAATAGTGCACCCTAGTATCTTTAAAACCAAGTGCAACTAATGCAAACCGTCATTAATGTGTACAAGACCATGCAGAATGACAGGGTTTAACCATGTTGCTAGGTTCTGGGCAGACCGCTATGACAAAAACGGCTGCAGGTTAAGGGGTTAGTATTGCACCCCTGTGGAGAGCACAGCATGGAGAATCAATTGTGTTTGCAAAAACTATCTTGGCATTTTTTCTCCTGATCCGTAAAGACTTAAAGCAGGTGTTGCAGATTTAAGTCTTCCACTTCTGATCCCCCCCCCCCCCCCCCCCCCAAGGTCTCTTATTCAGGTCTACACACACCCTTGTGTCCCTCATTATCCAATCTTTGGTAACTTTTTTTAACAGGAGCTCCAAATGTGGTTATGAAAACATGCCATGTGCACGCAGGACTTTACTTTCCCCGAAACTGAAAGTGAAAAATAGTTTCCAGATCCCTTACGTTTTTTGGGGAATATCCCTATTGGGTGCAGTCTGGGAATAATAGCCACTATATTTTCCATGAACATTAAGAACCTCACGTTGAGGTTTTCAACACAACTCCTGTCTCAAGAACAGTAACAACACTCTAATGATCGCAGGTCTAACAGGAAATCTGCAGCAGTAGCTGGCAACGATGTGAGGATGTGGTTCCAAACTGGAGGGCATTAACTAATAGACATGAAGCGAAGCTACATGAAAGGGACATGTCAAAATGAGATGGGTACTGAATTGCATAGTTCTGCATTAGGTATACCTCTACAAACATGAAACCATGTCAAAATGGTTCGTTATGGGAAGAGGTGAGGCTTTTTTTTTTTTAAGAGAACCTCCCCGTGCTATTGCTTACTTGTTTGAAACCAGCCCTGGTGTGTTGTTAATAGGTTGCATGATAAGAATGAAATAATGCAATATGAACATGGATTGAATATATCAAAGCCATCATGGCCATTTATCGATTCATAGCACAGGCAAATCATTTAACCCAGGGGATGTAATTCTACCCAGAGACGAGGCATCCAATGAGAATATTCCTTTGCCCACTATGTCAAAAACCGACCAATCGAACCGGAGCTGAATAACTTGATAGTTTGACACAATGACACAATGCTGAGCTAGCATCCCAATGCAAGTTTCCAATGCAAGTTATGAGGTTTAATCTCTTGCCTCCTGCTACATTTTGGATTGGTCTTAGTAATACAATAAATACTTTATTTTTTTACTTATTTTCACCCCAAGAGTAGATCTAATATCCCTGTCCGGTTTAATGCTATCCCGACAAATTCAACCCAAGCGCTAATCCTGAAGTACTGGACCTCCAGTTTAAACCTAAGGGATTGGGGCATCAAGCCTTGAATATCTTTTAGTTACAGGGTTCTGTCTGCAGGGTCATTAGAAGTGAGTAGAGTAAAGCTAAACTGAGCGTGTCTCTATTCCTTATTGAGGCGTGTAAGACCCTACCATGGTGTACTCTAATAGAAACAAAGCGTGACTTTCTCTCTCTTATTTTTTCCATTTACAAGATGCCTGGGATGCTTGATCAATCAGCAACACGGAAAGGGGAGGCTGGCTGGCTGGGCTGAGGAGCTGCATTAAACCAGCTGTGAGATCGTGATTCCATTTTCGGGCTATTTTCTGATTACAACCCCCCTCCCCTGCTCTTAACTCCTAAGGATGGTTCACTTTGTGTGTTTTGACATTTTTCATACACAGTCAGCAGTTTGATTGAGGGGTTGCGATCAATGCACATTGGGTCCTGAGACATCCAGCTAGCCTGCTGGTCAGACCAGCCTTCACATGGAGAGACATTCCAGTTTTTGAATTACATGTGCTTGTATCCCACTTTGCATTCGGAGGTGTGCCTGTTTGTTTTCCCAACCCAGCCTGGATCACTCAATGTGGGGCTAAACTGGAGCAACACCTATTGCTCAACCCCCCTGCTTGTCTCTCTCAATTTGGGGCTAACTGAACAACACCCCTTATAAATCCAGGCTGGGGCTATTACTCAGCACTCTAGACTCATAACCTAATGAGTCTCATAACCTAATATAACATAATGAGGTTACTCTACCAGCAACACCTGTGCACCACCTGTTATCACCAGGATTCGTTGGAGGCCAGAAGTTAATTGCAGAGATTTTCGTTTCTGATTGACTTGGAGTGTAACAAAACAATGTAACATTAGGAATGAAATTGAATTACTAGTGTTAAGGTAATTATCCTTCTTGGTCTCTTAGAAGCGAGTTACTGAGAAGATGTTATCAGCACGGCCATATGAGAGCCACGGCTCAGGTAACTCAATCCTAAGGCAACATTGCCGACCCCTCACCTCGGACCTTTCACCTCCACTGACCAGCCAAGTGTGAAATTATCGTACCTACCTGAAACTTGAAGAACAAATTCCAGAAGTAATGTTGTCTCCTGTATTTCCAGGACACCTCGTTCTGAAACAACTGAAAGCCTTATAACTACAAGGCACTTACCTGCTCAGCAGGCCCTATCTTAATTAAAACATGTAAGGGTTTAAACCTAATAGCAATATGGCAAACCAGATTGCTGTCTAGAAACCCCACCAGTGCAATACTGACAGCCTACACCCTGTACAGAAATATACCTTAAACTACTGCACAAGAAAAAACCCTATTAGTGCAACCGCGCTCAAAAGATTCCATTAAACATGAAAAAAAAGTATAAAACATTGTCATGCCTAGATTGCCGGTGGAGTTGTTTTTTGTTAACCGTTTCCCACTAAATTAGGAGAGTAATTATCTTAATGGCGAGATGTTTAAATATCTGGTAGAACTAGAGGCTAGTGTGGGATCTTCATTTACAGTGTCATAGAAACATCAGATAGCTGGCATTATGGGCAATTCCCAAGTGGAGTTAGCAAAGTTCCCATAGCTTCCCATCTGGGGAGAGGAGACTGGCCCCCACGATAGTAAAAGCTAAACTCAGGGCAGAGGGCTGGAGGGAGGGAATATGCACTCACAACTGTGAAGTTGTAGCAATACTCTGACCTAGTCACAAAGCTTTAGCTTCAGTTTGCTGTCAATTTAATCCAACACTGGTCTGGAACAGTTTACCGAATAATCAAACTATCAAGAGACAAGGCGCTGTGAAACTTTCACGTTCATATTTTGCAATTAAACAAGCTTCAAATCAGTATAATAGTTTTGACCTGTTGTAGAAGACCACTTTCACCCACAACCAAGGGTGACCGTCTAAGGCAAGGTTTACTCGTGTGAGCCCTGTATAAGGTCACAAGAAGCAGAATGATGGTATGCACTTTGGAATTCATCAGTGGAGCGCTCCATCATCTGTGCAGGCTATTTACGTTTTTCCCTTGGGATGAATCATTGGAATGAGCTGAAACACTGCTTGTGTTACTCTTACTAAGACATTCTGTTGTTTCCCAAAGGGCTTATCTTCTCTTTCTAATACGCTGTGATCAACGGTGCCGGAGCCTTTCTAAAAGTGGGGGGCCAAGGTCCGTGGGTGATAGTGTAGCCGGGAAGGGGGTCAGGGGGTCAGGGTGCGGGTGTAGCTCTTTATTCCAAACAAACATCTAATGAAGTAAAAGTACACGCAGCTTATAACCGCAACTAAACATTGTGCACGTGGCTGTGATACTACAGTGGCTGCAAAAAGTATTCCCAAACCCTATACATAGACCTTGTAGATCTTACAGTGCCTGTGCCCAGGGATCACCTGTACATTCTGACCAGGTCCAGAACACACACCAAAATTAGATTTAGGTTAAGGGCTCAGTAATTAGATAAGCTAGTTCTGTGCATCAGTGCAAGTCACTCTGCAGTTCTCCAGTTTTTTTCCTTGATTACACTATGCATTTACTGTTCTTTACTACCTTTGATTATGTTGATTTTTAACCATTTCACCATCACTCCTATTATTGCAGGCTTTCACTATGATTTTGCAATGCTTGTACTACAGGTTTGAGAACATCAGAACATTTACGAATGAAAGGAGGCCGTTCGGCCCATCAGTGCTTGTCCGGTTCCTAATAGGAGATTGATCCCCAGACATGTGCTGCCAGGTCTAAAAGGACCCCTGTGATTCAGCATTGCTAGCTTGGCTTGGTAACCCATCTCACACCCTCACCACTCTCTGTTTAAAGTAGTGTCTCCTCCTTCTCTGTCCTGAGTTTGTATTCTAAAATAGCTGCACCATTTCAACACATGGCCCTCAAACATTCTGAACTGTAAACCCTATTTTTGTGTCAGTATGCAGCACTTCTCTAAGATGGGTTACCTGCGCTGGCTGTGCTGCGGGCTGGAGCCTCTCCAGAGCAGGTGACGGGCTCAGTGGTGATTAATGAAGCAGCAGGAAGTGCATCTGGAGCAGAGCTTTCCTCTGATCCCTTTCCCAACTCAGTAGGGTTGTTTAGGTCAGGTCTCCTCACAATGGGACAGTGCACAATGAGAAAGATGCAAGATTGATCACCACTGCAGAATGAAGCCCCCTGCATATACAATGTTATCTATGCAGGTCATGAAGCGCAGTTGTATTTTGTGATACCCCTAATTCATATATGGATGCAAAAAGTATCTGACAGTAAAGAATAACATAGCAATACAGTACAACTACTGCACCATGGTGATTCTATCAATCTGCAGTATATATCTGTGGTGTCTGTCCGCCTGGTCTCTAGTACTGTAGCTCATTGTTTTCTATAGAAAAGGTTCTAGTCACTGTTTTGCAGTTGTGTGTTTATCATTAGCAGCTGGGCTCCACAATAACTTACGTCATACAGGCTCTCCAGTAGGCACCAGATGGGAGAGGGGAACTTGCTAAACAGACTCTGGGTTAGAAGTGGCGGCCAAGGGTTTGAATGTATTAGTTTTCAAATGTTTACACAGGATGATCCCGCTGGGACAAAGCATGTAGCGAAGGTGGGAGGTTCTGGTACTGGCTGGGTCTTGACTTGGTTCCAATCATTCCCAAGGCAACCCTGCAAAGGAGCCGATCGGAGTTCACTCCCCACAGGGATAACGTGGCACCTGGGTTTGATTGCCTGCTGGGCTGGCATGCTTTGGTAATCTGTGTGTACGTCATGGAGTTCAGCATGGGGCACAGCACTCCTCTCTGTGTTATTGTTGGAATCAACCAAGGTTACAGCTGAGTCTTAAACAGTTTTTGATTATCAAATACCGCCTGAAGAGCTGGATGTTGACGTTCGTGAAAAAAAAAAAAAAAAATTCTGCTTCACAGTAAATTAAATTAAACGTAAAGCATTACCTATAAATTCAAGAAGAAAAAATAAGAGCTTAGCAGAACAATATGTCTTTCTATCTATGTATGGCATAATATAAACATTTTTCTTTTCCATTGTGACATTTGAGCAATGTTCCAGAACGACAGTACAGGTCTGTATTCAGTGAAGGGATTACTGCACGCTAACACAAGAGTGTTTTTTCTAATGCAGCAGTATATGATTTAAAGGAAACAGCACGGGTTATAAAGCAGCTCTATATCTTTTTAATTGAAAGTGCACAGTATCTATAATAAAATACTCAGAAGTTAAGTTAGTTTTGGTGTGATTGAGTATTTATGGACACATTTAATATATAAATTTTTTTGTCCCTGCGTGTCAACTGTGGAATGGCAACTGAGATCTGTGGCATGGGCCAGCAAGAAGAGAGAGGGTGTGAAAGTGTCTCGCTGATTAGGGAGGGCTGTGCTGTGTGATTACAGTTGAGATCAGCTCTGTGACATGTCAACACCCTTCCTGAATGCATGTCTCAGATTGGTCCCCCTTCCATCCTAAGCCCCCTCAGTGACACAATGATTAACAGGCATCAGGAACGGGGGAAAAACAAACAAACAGGAGCGAGGAGTGAACTCCAGACGAGGAGGGGGGGGGGGTCACCTTGCGAGAAACGAAGTTCCTATGACGGATTGTGTGGAGGTCACGACCTGGTCTCGTTGTGAACAGGCTTGATCGGTCAGGATGACACAGATCGTTAGCACACAGCTTCACTCTCCCTGTCTCCTGACCGGCTTGTTGTTTGCTTGTTTGTTTTTTAAATAATCATACAAATTTTCTTTTTAATAAATAGGGTTCCTGGCTAGAGGTGAGGGATGAGATCTACCCCTCCATTCATTACAAAGCAGTTTAAGACATTTCCAGCTTAATTAGCTACTCCGTCTTGCTAAACCATATCGTAGGAGCCACAGGGTGCCCTGTTCACAAAGAGATTAGAAAGAGTTCATCAATTCTTCTCTCAGAGACACTGGTGAGCTACAGGGATGCTCCCTTTCTCTGTGCTCCCCACGCTGGCTGTGTGGAGTTGAGTGTTTTGCGGTTTTGGCTCCCGTTCAGGGTGTAACAGTTTCAGCGAGAGAAATGAGAACCTTAACACAACACAGGCCCCTTCATGCTACCAGCTCACCAGGGCTGGGTGAAAATATTTAGCAGTTCAGCTTGTAAATCAATAGCTGGAGGGCAGGAGAGAGTTTGCAAGCAACTGCAAAAACTGCAAGACAGACTTTTCAAATCATTTCAAGCTAATGTGCAATTTGCAAAAGGGAAAAGATTCAAGCTGTTCATATTTTGTAATATTAACAATTTTATTTCCCCCATAACATAAGAAGTAGGTTGAAGTGCACTATGTAACTTCATAGCAAACTAATGCAGTTTCACTTTGCCTTGAACTCCAGGAATGGTCATTAAAACAAATGATGATTCGGCCGCACAGATACTGAATCAACAGACAAGCTGTGAGTACTGGTATATGCTTTCTATTTCCCCCACCATGTACCATCCATGCCTGACTTACAATAAAATGATATAGTGAATCCATCAGTGGCAGTACATTATAAGTTCTGCTTTTTAAAACCAGAGAAAAATGAGTTTTGAGAAACAGTGCATACGAGTAAGCTCAATGGAGTTACACATGAAGCTGTAATTCAATATCTTCTGTTCAATGTATTTACTTGCAAGATCTTGATAACTCAGTATGACTCGCACTGATGGTTTCAGTATTTAAACCCCCCGAGGTGTGGATTGAAGCGGAGATGTCCTGTACACAAGGCGCACTCATTCACCTCCAGGCCAGCTGCGAGCGCACACAGAAGTGCTGAAAGACATCTTTGAACTTGGCATTTGAACCCAGGAACATTGGGGTTAAAAACCAAGGGCATTACTGCCAGTTTTCTACTTGGTAAATCAGGAGTTTATACTGATGACACTTAATGAACACTTTACAATGCAGATGATTGTTAGTATTTAATAAGAGTAACATCTGGATAGAGTTTATACTTTCAAATGCATTTTATAGGGTATTATTCCAGTGACATAAAAAATAGGCTTCATAATGAAATCTAATGGAACATCTTAGCGGTAACACAACACTTCTTCGGAACGCTCACGTCAACTTTTTATAGAATACATTAATTACAGATATCTTATCTTCCTGTTTTAATTGCCAATGCCAATTTCTAGAGATGAATAAAAAACTGTAGAAATGGAAATGTAAGAATATACCTGTATGAAACTAGCAAGAGACCACACAGAACAACATCATTGTTGTATTCCTTTCAGAAGACTCACCCTAGCCTTTGCACTTGAAGATACTGGAGACTAGATTTGGATCTCCAGCTTTAATATTTCGTTGTTGCTCATTAATTGGTGTTTAGATGGCTGTGCGGACGTGTTCATGTTTTTCCAGTATTTTGTAAGTTAGCCTTCTGGCCAGGTTCCTCTGGTAAAAAGGAGATTGCAATCTCAAAGGGTTTTAATCTGAAAAAATAAAGACTTATTATTGCAACCTGAATTTGTTAATATGATATTAATGAAGGGCTATTAGACTTAAATTACTGAACCAACAGGAGCCTCGAGTGTCCCTCTGATGTGCTCTGAAGAGGCCTGAGGTGGGGATTTAACCCAGGAATACTCCCAAAGCCCTCTTACTAACCACTGGGCCAAGCGGAAATCAGTTGAAACTGAGTGGCCCTTGAGAAAGGAAAAAAGGTGCTGTGAAATCAGAAATGATCAGCTCTCACCAAAGAGGAAGAACGTTTGTTTCTTCTGAAAAAATTCAGATAGGGTTTTAAGGAAAGTTTACAGTACATATTTCTGAAATGTATTACCTTACAAACCCTTGGAAAAAAAATGATATATATTATTTGTAGGTATTTCCTGTATCCCCTGCTAATATTATCACAAATAAATAATACATTACTTTCCATGAAGTAGACTGGAGCAGAAGTCGTCGAAGAGCAGGGAACACTGTTCAGGAATGCTATTTCAATATGAAGTTCATTGCGAAATGCTGCAGTTTTAAGGACAGACTGCTTGTTGTGCAGTAATGTTGAAAGATATTTCCTCATAGGGTTTCAACCATCTGTATGTAGGTCTGTACATCGATTTTATATGGTACCTAGTCTATTGTTTTATTCAAAATGATGTAACTCCCCACATTTATCATGATACCCCAAACAGCCGTTATCTCCTTCTGCTTCAGGATAGCAGAAGGAAATCGAGGGCCTGAGTCAATTGGCTTTTTAGGTGGACGGTTGCAACTAATGGAGGGAATTTGGAAACGTATTTATTTTGATTGAATTAAGACTCCATTGATGTGATGATATTGCTAATTAGATCTATTCCTCCACATTAGCTCTGTTACACAAGCTTGCGGATTCCCCTCCAGCTAAAAGGTTAAGTGAATTAGGGCATGGGGTCCCTCGAGAGGTATGGAAGGATGTGAATGGCTTTAAGATGTTCAAGTCATTAACTTGTCAGGGTCTCTTCTCAAGGCATACAAGTGGTACAAAAACCCTGAAGGGATTCGCAGAAATGCATGACTTCATCTTTGTGCTGTATTGTGTTGATCAGTTAACGATACTGAGATCAACATAGGACCACACTCGCCTCTCGACTACAGAGCCTGCTCTTCATTTGAATGGTAAGATGTTTATCTTTTAACTGTAAGGTTTGCAGATCAAGTCCATTCAATTCGTTGAGATGAGATGCCAACTCATTACAATCATTGATATTAAGCTATTATTAGATATTATTATATTTTTTGCAGCTTATAGTTAATTGAATTTGGGCCATAAACGTTTATGTACATAGATAGATAAAAATATGGTGAACCAGACAGACAGACAGATCTTGTTTCTTCACTTCCTCACACTTTTTTCTGTCCTCCTCCAAACATAAACTTATCCAGAATCGGAAAACCCTCTTCTCCCTGAGGTTCTGAATTGAGCAAATTCACACACCGCCGTCCACCAAGGGAGGAGCATGGACTGGACAACTGAGTATCCAAAAGACAGAGACCCCATCCCAGTCACACACACACACTGAGACACCGTACTGGATTCAACGCCACCGCAGACACACACACTGAGACACGCAGCCACACACACACACACACACACACACCTGCTCCGGGATCCTCCACAAGTCACCTGCAAAGACTTGCCCGTTTGGATTTCAGGGCAATCATTTATCTTGAAATCTGTCGAGTAGAGAAAAGCCCCCACTGCCCCCCTGTTCAGCTGTGATACGCACTGGTAAGCAAACTAAAGCAGTAATAGAAACTGGATCGCATGCACTTCCTCCCCAAAGATCCCGGCGCACAGAAACATCAGCCAGATTCCTCCGGCAGGAGTTCAGTCTTTTAACATGCTCATCAAGCATTAGCTGGAAACTTTTCAAACACAGTACCCTGTTTCTGCGCTGTCTCCTTCAGTCCATTCCAGTCCAAGATCAAGTTCCAACCATGTCCTTAATTATTGAATTGGGCCGTGCAGAGCATTGTTCTGAACAGAACAGTTTTCATTGAACCTTGGTTTTTATTCAATTATGTATTTAACCTTTTCATGCATGGAAACCATTATATGGTTGAAAGGGTTAAAGGACCTGGTTGGGTCAAGTTCCTCATCTGGGATGGGCTGAAAGAGCCCCAGGTGAGGAATATTGGACAAGCTGAAATCAGAGGGCACTGAGACACAGCGGTCTGCTCTTAATTAAAGTGGAGCAGTGCGCTGCTTTCTGCAGCCACCGGTAACCAGTAATAACAGATACTTTGTGTTTGTTTGCAAATCATTTCAGTTCACAATTCTATTGACAAAAGGCAATTTCCACTGTGAAACCTGCTTACTTTGTTTCGCTGAAATGACTGGCTTTGAATTTGCTATCATTCAGTAGCGGTGGTCTGAGAGGCACAGCCCCACTTATATCGTAATTTAAATTCAACATTAACCTAATGAAGGGGCAGAGAGGCCGGGGTCGTTAGCTGTTCTGACTGGACCCTCCATCAAACAGCCTGGAGGAACCTGTCTTCAGTCTGGATGGTAAATGCGTGCCAAACAATAAGCTACTATGGGTGAAAATCTGGAAGTAATTTGTGCTACCAAATCAGAGTTATCCAGCAGCAAAGCATTATTACCATTGACCTCTGAATGCTTAAATGGCTTTGACCTTTGAGGCACCAAACACAAGTGCAGAGTATTTACTTTATCTAGTGCGATTCGAAATGACCAGAAACAGAACTGATGAACCCAGCGGCTCAGGCTTATTAACCCAGTACGTGCCGTTGCCCTCATTTGAGGACAGGCTACTTTGTATCTATTTTTTTTTTTTAACTGGCATCTACTTGTTATTAAAATGTTCTCTTTAACTCTATTGTTATGGTAACTTATTCTGATTTTGTTAACCACAAAATGTAATGCATCAAATTACAAAAATTACACAGCTAGTGCTCTGGTTTTTTCAAAGAAAAAGGAATTTGGTACTTAATGGGTTAAAATTAATTAAAAAGAAAAATAAATCCACTTTAAACCACTGTAGCTAGTGCCTCTTGTGTCCCTCTGATAATATCAGATTCGACGTAGGCCAGTATTATTGAAAAATGTACCACATATTACAAGTATTATGGTGTATAAGTCCTATGAATATTTCACTCGATTACATCCAGTGACGTTTGTTCATTTCCATCAGCA
This sequence comes from Polyodon spathula, assembly GCF_017654505.1. Classification (NCBI taxonomy): domain Eukaryota; kingdom Metazoa; phylum Chordata; class Actinopteri; order Acipenseriformes; family Polyodontidae; genus Polyodon; species Polyodon spathula. Next base: position 2,067,661 of record NC_054556.1, on the reverse strand, counting down.
GTGCGAGTCGGAGTTCTTGCTAGTTATATTGCCCAGCATGCTTTAATCCAAACTCTTATAAGCAAACAAGGAAACTGGTTATCCGCTGGCACTCCCGCGACTACTGTAAAACATACTCCACTCGAATCTCTTCAGTGTGGAACTCTACCCCTGCTTTCAGAGAGCTCTTTACATTTCAGGCAGAGGCACTGATAAAACCGCACCTCGAGCACTCACCCCTCCCCTGCCTGATCTTGGTCAAGTCAATGGACCCCCATATGCCCCCTTGCTGTTCCCAAACTACTTAACTGCACTCAGCTTTATTCAGTAGGTGAATGCATGTCAGTGTATTTCACATGAGATCAATGCAGAGCATCTGTTTATCTTACTTAACAATCCTGACCCCTTTAAATCCATTTCCACAACCTGGTTATAGCTGCAGTATATCACACGGCACTCCCATATTTCATATATGGTAAGCTTGTAGCTGCAGTACAGGAGAGTTTATTGGCTCTTTCAGTCTACTGGGTAATTGACAAGGGTAAGGCAACATGAGCTAGTCAGACTGATGCCTAGAGCTAGCGTGGTTACATGCACAAAAGAAGTACAGAAGTTTTATGATCTACTTTTATCAAAAACAGCTCTTGCAGAAAACCCTGAACTCCTGTACACACCCAGTGTCTTATCTAATCAGATAGAAGTATTGGACTGTAAAAATGATATTTTCATTGTCTTGAGATGCAGGTGTCTCACATGTCTTATCTAATCAGATAGAAGTATTGGACTGTAAAAATGAGATTTTCATTGTCCTGAGATGCAGGTGTCTCACACTGAGGGAGGGATAACCATCTGCAGGTACAGTACTGAGCGACCCCCTGACGTCAGTAAATCTCAGCCACAAAGAGTCTGAATGAAAAGGACCCAAGTCTCTCAAGCAGTTATTGCTGAACACAGTCAATCAGTACTTAACCTTTACCCTGGCACAGGTTCCAGGAGCTGTGAGTGCCAGGGACATACAGAGCGATTCTAAGAAACAAGTCAGCGTGCATGAAGACCTTTACCCCATGTAAGCCATGGTCAGCCTTACATCAAATAAAATCATGTGCTGCATAGAAGGGTGAATCACAGCAGATCATGTTTACCATGGTTTAGCCTTCTGTGTTTTCTTCTTTTACAGAAGTTGACAAATGAATTTACATTCCCAGGTAATTTTACAAACTTTCTCTCCACCTTGAACCCTGCTTGCACCCGTCTTCCCCTCCAGTCTGTTTGAATGCTGCTTGCTCCCGCCCCTCCAGTCTGTTTGAATGCTGTTTGCTCCCATCCCTCCAGTCTGTTTGAATGCTGTTTCCTCCAATCCCTCCAGTCTGTTTGAATGCTGCTTGCTCCCGCCCCTCCAGTCTGTTTGAATGCTGCTTGCTCCCGCCCCTCCAGTCTGTTTGAATGCTGCTTGCTCCCGCCCCTCTAGTCTGTTTGAATGCTGCTTGCTCCCGCCCCTCCAGTCTGTTTGAATGCTGTTTGCTCCCGCCCCTCCAGTCTGTTTGAATGCTGCTTGCTCCCGCCCCTCCAGTCTGTTTGAATGCTGCTTGCTCCCGCCCCTCCAGTCTGTTTGAATGCTGCTTGCTCCCGCCCCTCCAGTCTGTTTGAATGCTGCTTGCTCCCGCCCCTCCAGTCTGTTTGAATGCTGCTTGCTCCCGCCCCTCCAGTCTGTTTGAATGCTGCTTGCTCCCGCCCCTCCAGTCTGTTTGAATGCTGCTTGCTCCCGCCCCTCCAGTCTGTTTGAATGCTGCTTGCTCCCGCCCCTCTAGTCTATTTGAATGCTGTTTGCTCCCATCCCTCCAGTCTGTTTGAATGCTGCTTGCTCCCGCCCCTCCAGTCTGTTTGAATGCTGCTTGCTCCCGCCCCTCCAGTCTGTTTGAATGCTGCTTGCTCCCGCCCCTCCAGTCTGTTTGAATGCTGCTTGCTCCCGCCCCTCCAGTCTGTTTGAATGCTGTTTGCTCCCGCCCCTCCAGTCTGTTTGAATGCTGCTTGCTCCCGCCCCTCCAGTCTGTTTGAATGCTGTTTGCTCCCGCCCCTCCCTGTTTGAATGCTGCTTGCTCCCGCCCCTCCAGTCTGTTTGAATGCTGCTTGCTCCCGCCCCTCCAGTCTGTTTGAATGCTGCTTGCTCCCGCCCCTCCAGTCTGTTTGAATGCTGCTTGCTCCCGCCCCTCCAGTCTGTTTGAATGCTGCTTGCTCCCGCCCCTCCAGTCTGTTTGAATGCTGCTTGCTCCCGCCCCTCCAGTCTGTTTGAATGCTGCTTGCTCCCGCCCCTCCAGTCTGTTTGAATGCTGCTTGCCCCTCCAGTCTGTTTGAATGCTGTTTCCTCCCATCCCTCCAGTCTGTTTGAATGCTGCTTGCTCCCGCCCCTCCAGTCTGTTTGAATGCTGCTTGCTCCCGCCCCTCCAGTCTGTTTGAATGCTGCTTGCTCCCGCCCCTCCAGTCTGTTTGAATGCTGCTTGCTCCCGCCCCTCCAGTCTGTTTGAATGCTGCTTGCTCCCGCCCCTCCAGTCTGTTTGAATGCTGCTTGCTCCCGCCCCTCCAGTCTGTTTGAATGCTGCTTGCTCCCGCCCCTCCAGTCTGTTTGAATGCTGCTTGCTCCCGCCCCTCCAGTCTGTTTGAATGCTGCTTGCTCCCGCCCCTCCAGTCTGTTTGAATGCTGCTTGCTCCCGCCCCTCCAGTCTGTTTGAATGCTGCTTGCTCCCATCCCTCCAGTCTGTTTGAATGCTGTTTCCTCCCATCCCTCCAGTCTGTTTGAATGCTGCTTGCTCCCGCCCCTCCAGTCTGTTTGAATGCTGCTTCCTCCCGCCCCTCCAGTCTGTTTGAATGCTGCTTCCTCCCGCCCCTCCAGTCTGTTTGAATGCTGCTTGCTCCCGCCCCTCCAGTCTGTTTGAATGCTGCTTGCTCCCGCCCCTCCAGTCTGTTTGAATGCTGCTTGCTCCCGCCCCTCCAGTCTGTTTGAATGCTGCTTGCTCCCGCCCCTCCAGTCTGTTTGAATGCTGTTTGCTCCCGCCCCTCCAGTCTGTTTGAATGCTGCTTGCTCCCACCCCTCTAGTCTGTTTGAATGCTGTTTGCTCCCATCCCTCCAGTCTGTTTGAATGCTGCTTGCTCCCGCCCCTCCAGTCTGTTTGAATGCTGTTTGCTCCCATCCCTCCAGTCTGTTTGAATGCTGCTTGCTCCCGCCCCTCCAGTCTATTTGAATGCTGCTTGCTCCCGCCCCTCCAGTCTGTTTGCTCCACTGCAACGTGCAGTTTGTTTTTTATATGGATACTATTTGATGATATGTATAGCACCAGAGCTGAGGTTTTATAGTAATAAATTGTGTTGCAGATGGTTGATGCTATTTTATTATTATTTTTATTTTAAAATGGTAAGCTAAGCGATGACAGGTAAGAGGAGGGGAGCGCTGTCAAGAACAGGCAGTGTTGTAATCTTTATGACTGTGTGCCTCCCTCTTGTCATGCACTCACTGTCTGTGTGTGGGTGTCCAAGCAAAAAAGCCTATGAACCTCAAAGAAATTTCTAACTTTGTCTATAAACTTTTCACTCGGCTGCTTTAAGAGACATTTTCTGGAGACAGCAATAATGGATACAATAATGCACTTGTACATTAAACTTTTCCTGGACGTTTATCACACCCTGTGGTGCAGGGTAGTCTTGCTGTGATAGGTAAGCTGTAATTAGACCATCTAATATGGCACAATGTAACAGTAGGCTAAATTACATAGGAAACCTGCACATGTTTCTGGTGTAAAATCTTAGCATGATTATAATAACAATTTACATCAGAAGTTCATAGTTTTAAGATTCATAGTTTTACTAAAATACACCAAAAAGCCTACTCCATATTATACAAGAAAATCAAATAAATAAGCAGGCAGCATTATGAAAGAAGGAATGTGCCCATAGTAGCTGAAACAATCTCTGGGAGCTGCAGATACAATGTTATACAAGACATTGCGTCCTTTGCCGTGACTGATCCAGCTGTGGAATGCATTGTCGTAGGTATCCTATACCGCTCCAGTTTCAATGCTCGGATTCTAACAGTGCTGTTGTGATGGTCTGTTATCATGCAAATCCGTTTAGCATTCATTTGACTATGTCGCTGTTTTAATTGAATATCAAAATGCAACTAAGATGATCGGCAGTTAAGATAAGTAATTAAAAAACATCTTTCAGAATTCTGTTCCACAGTGCGCATTGTGCGCGTTCTCCTTACCTCTACTCTAATCGAGACACTTGCCTGGAACTGAACTCTGGAAATGCACTCGAGGGGGTCAGCAGTCAGTTTAAATTGAAGATAAGTGCAAGGAGTCGGTTTTCTCGAGGGAGGAATACGATTCAAAGAAAGCTTCGCAGCATCCCTTTTGTAAGTACACAAGAAAGTATTTCTGGCTTCGAAGCTTGGTTGGAGGCGTGCCCGTCAGCTTCCTCGGTCCAAGCGAGAGGAAAGCGGGGTGTGTCAGTCACTCACTCTAGCTAAAACTAAGAAGCCACGCAGACCTCGCCGCAGACTGCCTCACGAGTGTCGGTTTTTGGGACACCCGGTCAGTCAATGCGCTCTGTCACCGGAGCGCCTGAGAAAAACGCACGTTCACTGTATGTGTATCCTGGGAACTCCGTGAATTAAAATATCACTATTTTGTCACAGAAGCATACACTGACTGAGAAGTGCAAAGATTTTTTTTTTTTTAAATAGCATGTACTTTGGAAGAAATATGAAGGACTTACCTGTCTCCCGAGCTCTTGTGGTGGCTGTTTTGGTGATGCTTCACGTTTTAAAGACAGACTCATCCAAAGTAAACGTGCCACGGCTACGTCTCTCCTATAAAGGTACATTATTTATTATTATTATTATTATTCTATTTTATTATTATATTCTAATTATTATTATAATATTATTATTAACACAAACGTGTTTTGTTTTGATATACTCGCACTTCTCCATAGCTATATGAGCTGTTGGATTTGTTTTGTACAACGTTATGAAAAATAGCTTGTATACAAGACAAAGAGTGTTTAAACAATATATCTATACGAAATATGCTTTAAAATATATATATACGTAGTATGCATCATACTTTTCGAAAACCGATCAATGAACTTTTATATTTTCAAAAGTATTATGCAATATACAATATGTGTATATTTCTCAACACGTCCTTTTACTGTTGCATTTTGTGTTAATTTTAGAGTCTTATCAATAAACTTACTGTAGCCTATTCATGACCAGAACCTGATGCTATAGCAATGTGGGCTAATTCAGCATAGTGAAAATAATGTGCCTATCAAAAGTAAACGAAGCAATTAAAACCAATCAATATTCTATATCGATACAAAGTAAAAACAGATGAAAATAAACACACACACACACACACACACACACACACACACATATATATATATATATATATATATATAGATATATATATATATATTATATATATATATAATATTATATTATATATATATATAATATAATTAACTACTAGATCATCATATTACAAACAACACAGGCAGCGAGTACATCTTGGATACAGAATATAAATAAGATTAATAAAACAAAATGATTGCCTTATTTAAAAAAAAAAAAAAAAAAAAAAATGCAATCGTACCGGTTAAAAGTGCCTGGCTTGCCCATACAATGCCTATTGCTTCCGTCGCATTAGGAAATAAAATACATTCTTGCTGCAGAAAATACCAATTAAACAAACCAGCACCGCAGGACAACCGGAACGCTTCTGTCTATCATCCACTTCCAGCTGTTCACTCTTGTTCAAGCTTTAAAGCAGGAGCTGTTTTAGGCTACTAAATTATCCATTGCGTCTGTTGCTCGTCTAGCACGCTATTATATTTACAAATAAGTTACAGCAGGGTTATAGGGAAAAAAATACTGTTGTGAACTGGTAGTTGAAATACATTATTATTATTATTATTATTATTATTATTATTATTATTATTATTAACAAAGTTGGACTGTAAAATGCAACTATTTCTATTGTTTGTACAGCACTCTGAATATTATTATTATTCTAATATTATAATAAATAAGGGTGTCTTAATGTGGCAAACCATGCCAATTATGAGTATCATAAATCTCTTTAGTGTTTGTCTTTGTTCTGGGGGCTGTTTGTTTAAAAACACTGGAGCTGTGTCTGATCTGTTCCATCCATTATGCATCCCTTTGCACATGTCATATCAATACAACAAGGCCTTCAGAAGTTACACACCTCACAAGCTTCCATAGAAATCTAAGCACCCACACATCGCTAGACGAAGAGTCATTAAAATGGTGCTATGGCAGTAAGTTATCAATAGCACAGGTGTGACGGAGCCACAGGGTTCTGTTGTATATGTAGACGGAAAGGGAACCGTGATAGAAGCTGTGGAAAGGTCAGGCAGTGGTGCTTTGGCAATTCTAACCGATTACAGTAACCTTGGCCTACACGTGTAACTGTACCATGTTAGGGTTCATTCGAAGCTGTACTTTATAATGCTTAACTTGTTTTATGTATTATTTTTTCAAAGCCTTGGCAGGGAAAAATTCTCGAATGCCATAGAGTTCACATAAAAGTTTTACAAATATCAAAAAATGTCATCATAAAAAAAAGTGATTGTACGGGACAAAGGCACTGTTACCATGTCGGTAACGCATCACTGGATACTGAGGTCAAGTGTGGATACTGAGGTCAAGTGTGGATACTGAGGTCAAGGGGTTTAGTTCGAAATGTCCTGATTATTTAATGTTTTTTTTTCTGTGTTTATCTGTTGGATTTTCCCTTCTGCCTCGATGGGCATGCACAGTGCAGTCCTATACAGGGGAATATCATTTTATCAGGTTTACTGTAACAATTTTCATTTGGAGGCTTGTTTTCTAATTCCCTGTCCAGTGATGTGGGCAGTGTTGTGCAGTGGGTGTTTTTAACTACATTATTCAATCGCTTGCACACTACTGCACTTTCTGCCTTACTAATGTATGGTGCTCCGGCCTGTTGTCAGCACCTAGAAGACACCTAGTGGCTGCATTATTATGTAACCTAATGACCAACTCGACAGCAATTACACATATATCCACCAACGCCACCTGCTGGATATTTCACACATTGCACTCCACTTTGAAATGAACTGCTGCAAGGCCAATATCTCAAAGAGGGAACATTTCTGCAGGTAAAAATTATCCACACTGTTTAAAATAAATAAGGTTAGTTACGTATTTTTTGTATCCCTTCCAAGTATGTTCTGCTATAGAAATACTGCTGTAATTGTGCAATACCTTTAGTGTGGAGCTGAATTATACCTTTGACACTTTACACAGATAGTCCTCCTGCATTGTACTGCATAGAAAAGTCACTCTGTTGCACAAATGAAATCGTATAGCTACTGCAATTTATTTAAAGTGTACTGCACTACTTTTTCTTGCACACCTTCGTCACAACTAGTCACATCGCAGGATATAGTTAAAAATATCCCTTACTATTTCCTTCGAAAAACATCTTCAATACATCGAGAGTTTAAATCAGATTCTGATCTAATTTGGCCTTTTTAAAGAAAACAACACCTTGTCATTCTTCCTTTTTATTTATTTTTCACAAAGTGTCAAATTGAAATGGATGGTGCATCTGGGAGATCCCCTTGTTTTTCACTGGAAGTGGAAAATGGCTCCTGAAGACATTATGGGCATTTAAAAAAGCATGCAGTAAAAAGTTTGAGGCCGCATTGGTGCAGCAGACAATCCAGTCCTGTTAGTCCCTTCACTGGCTTTGGAGCGTTTCCTGAACCCCCTCACCTCCTGCTGATTACCGCACGCTCCAAATTCCACTGTGTAAATCAGGGAGGGGCGTTTGCTAGTCCCACTTGAGGAGTGAGTGGTTTTACAGGTAGAGGTTTCTGAGGGATGTTTGCTGGTCCCACTTGAGGAGTGAGTGGTTTTACAGGTAAAGGTTTCTGAGGGATGTTTGCTGGTCCCACTTGAGGAGTGAGTGGTTTTACAGGTAGAGGTTTCTGAGGGATGTTTGCTGGTCCCACTTGAGGAGTGAGTGGTTTTACAGGTAGAGGTTTCTGAGGGATGTTTGCTGGTCCCACTTGAGGAGTGAGTGGTTTTACAGGTAGAGGTTTCTGAGGGATGTTTGCTGGTCCCACTTGAGGAGTGAGTGGTTTTACAGGTAGAGGTTTCTGAGGGATGTTTGCTGGTCCCACTTGAGGAGTGAGTGGTTTTACAGGTAGAGGTTTCTGAGGGATGTTTGCTAGTCCCACTTGAGAAGTGAGTGGTTTTACAGGTAGAGGTTTCTGAGGGATGTTTGCTGGTCCCACTTGAGGAGTGAGTGGTTTTACAGGTAAAGGTTTCTGAGGGATGTTTGCTAGTCCCACTTGAGGAGTGAGTGGTTTTACAGGTAAAGGTTTCTGAGGGATGTTTGCTGGTCCCACTTGAGGAGTGAGTGGTTTTACAGGTAGAGGTTTCTGAGGGATGTTTGCTAGTCCCACTTGAGGAGTGAGTGGTTTTACAGGTAGCAGTTTGTCAGTTGGTTTTTATACCTAGGGTCTGAGTGACTTGCACTGAATTTAATTTAAAAATAGATCAATGAATTTAACCAGAAGCACTGGTAACAATTAAATTAAACTTATTTATATTTCTCAGCTTCTAAATTATAAACATCATATTTCTCTCTCTCTCGCTCGTTCTCTCTCTCTCTCTTTGCTCCAGGCTGAGTCTTTCCTTATGGATTTCAGTGCCATCCCTGCTGGGGATTCAGTGCCCTAACAGATTCATTTAGATTACATGCATTAAACTGAAACTTTTTGGAGGTCCCATCACCATACTCTACTTCCTAAACACCTGGCGATACTGCCCTTCAAGTAGAGGAGGTTTAGAATCAGGACATCTGCCGTTTTACATTAAATGCAGCGACTATTGCAGTTCCTCCGGTTTCCAGCAGGGGTGCTGCAACTTGTTCTGTGTAAATTTCATTAAAAGAGATGCATAGCAAGTAATCCAATGAGGTTTAAAGCCTGGCCCCAAATCACGCTAACACAAAGCTTCTAATCTTCCAGACCTGCAGAAGGATTTACAGATGGGGCTGGATGAGTCTCAGGATAGTTTGTTCAGTTACCCGATATAGTCACCTGTTTCTTCGAGAAGACATGCCTTGTTCAGGATGCTTGTACTGGTTTAAATCTACAGCTGTGGCCAAAAGGGTAATGCACATCACAAACACAGTCACAACAAGCACTGAAGCACATGGCTTACAAAATTGTCTTCCAGTCTGCTTTTAAACCATACCTGTGTTCATGACAAATAAAGCAATACTACAAGAAACTAAACACCTTTTTAAAGTTCATACTCTATTCACATTTCCTTGTAAATGCCTTCACTGCATTCAGTGCTGTGTAAACAGTTTGCTGCCGTTATGTATCTTTTACATCACAGTTTGTCTTTCATGCTGTCATGCTGTGTCAGAAAGGTCAGTCATTCAAGGACAACATGTTCATTTTACAGCGCAAAAGTAAAGCTGAAACAAGCTGCAGACAGTGCATGGGATACAAGCTGTTACAGAGTTTATCCTGGAAAGCTTTAGATCTTAAATAAATAGGGAAAAAAATAATCAAATCTGCAGGATATACACCATACATGGTCCCTTTGCCATCCAGTTTATTTAAAGTGAGTTTATGTAGAGTAATTGCAATTAAACTTAAAATCATACTGTGTCCCCCTGCCCTCATGTCCATCGTCTGGGCCACGCTGCCTGAGAGTCACTTATCTCAAACCACTAGGCCACACTGCCTTCCAGTCCACCAGCTCTAAGCCCGCCAGTACCTGAGGGTTAGTGACCAGGCCACGTTGCTAATGAGTGTCTAGTGTTCAGAACTCTGAGACTGGTACAGCCCCTCATTGCTCAGTGTGTTTTTCAGATGAGAAACGGACAGCTTCCCAGGCTGCCAGCTAATGCAGGTCTGCCTACCGCTGACGGGACTTGTTAGCTCAGAAAACAGCTTTGTCCCTGTTCAAATACAAAGGAGACAGGATGCAGTGGCAGATGCTTGAGACTCGAGTGGGGTTACTGGTTACACACTCTGTTGTAATGGAGTCAGTTCATAGTGTAGGTGTTCCAGACTGTCTATATTTACAAGTGAGTAATAACATTTTGCATTCTTGAAACATACCATTTTTGTAGACTGGTAGCACCCATTTTTTCATGCAGAACATTTATGAGATGGAATATCTAGAGCAACTATCTCGTTTGTTTTTTTTTTAAATTGAGGCAATAGATCTCTGTCTGCCTGTCGGTCTTTCTGTGCACAGGGAAGAGGGTAAATGTACAGTAGTGCTTGTAAATGATACAGTAAGAAGCCCTCTGTCTGTCTGTCTTGATGCCTCTGTCCATTATTCTATTATTTGATGAAACCCTCAGTCTGTCTGTCTGTCTGTCAGGATAGATTTAGTACCTATGTGAGGGGAGGGTTAGACAGGGCTGAAGACTAGAGCTCACCATGTATTCATTGCTAAAATTTACGACCATCCTTAAGATGCGAAGCAATGTGGAACTCATTATGTGTAATCCTTTCAATGAGGTTACAGCAGAAGAATTGATTTGTCACAGTTCTGAGTTGATGACAAGGCACAGCACGGGAGACAGGGCTGGGAGGAGGACCTGATCTATTCATTAAAGTAAGAGCTGCCTTCTTAGAGCCGTGGGTTACCGTTAGCCCAAATTGCCTTCCTGTCACAGTGTTTTAGTTATGGCCCCGGTGTTCACCAAGGTTAATTTAGACAACAACCGATGCTCTGGAGAGCAATTAAAAATCTGTGACGACGAGGAGGGTCATAAAAGATGAGAAAACCAGCTGTTACAGGGGCAGAGGATATTTACTTGACCACTACAAGGTTTTTTTTTAATTAAGGAAGGGTGTGTTAGAGCCAGGAGGCAGCGTGTTTCATTGCTTAGAGCTGAGGGTCTTCTATTGGTTACAGCTGAACTCTGAGAGGCAGAGCGGTCCAGTCGTGATATCCCAGGCCTGAAACAGTGCTTTCAGTATTGCATGTTTTATAAATTGCTTCTTTGAATGTGGAATTGCACTTCTTCTCTGGTTCGGGAGTATTATCAACAAGCAAAGCAAAAAAAAAAAGCAAAAGGAAAATAAACAAGCTTTATAAAATGTGTCAAGGTGGCTCCCACGTCCGTGTTATTAAATTCCACATTAGTGCAATACAAAACTCCAACAAACCTGGAGTAAAAGAAGAGCGGTGTGTGTGAAAAGAGGAGACCTGGAGTTGTATTTCTCACATCTGTGGTTTTAGTTCTGTAAAATGAACAGGCGTTTGTCTGCTTTCAACATCTCACATAAGAGGGCTTAATAAAATAAACGCTTTGGAATCGCTTCTGACTGTGTTCAGCGGCCTGGGAATCTGACTGTAATGTTTTACTGAAATGATTGGTCTGGATTGGACTTAAGCTATTTTGGTAGCGTTTTCCATTACGTATGCATACTTAATAATGCTAATAACGGGGCTCGCTGCTCTTACATACTAACCATGGGTGGAATAAGTGTGTCGTTAAGGGCTGTGAAATGGAAGAGATACAGTGATAGGCAGCATCTAATCATCTGGCAGACCTGCAGCAGTATAACAGACTGGGTTACTAATATAGTACCATGTAACTACATCAGGAAACAAGATGCATTTCACAAGGCTATTTCCATGTAATTAAACATTCGTTACATGTAATTACCAAGTTACTACAGTGCTATACATGTAATCCACAGCGCTACCAATATATATTGTTTGCTTTAATGCGTTAAAAAACAGAAAAAAAACGGGCCTGTGTGCTTTTGCATATCTTGGCTGGGAAAATTGGAACTGGAATCTTGCACTGCGATTGCATGCTGTAATTTCTTGTGCACAATTCCTCCCTTTGAAAATGAGATCATGAAGAAGAAGGGGAGTTATTTTCAGAGGAAAAAAAACAAAACAAATAAGGCTAGAGAAACAATGAGTGTGCCTCCTGTTTACTGTTAGACTGCTGCCTCCTGTAGTTGCAGAAATCTCCTGGTAAGAGCGCTGGCCTGCAGCCTTCAGAGCTCATTCCTGAAGACCGTTGACAGCGGCTTCTATTCCCAAAGCTTCAAAACTCAGGATTTATTTCTGCTTTCATGAATGAAATACAGCTTGATATTCGTCAAAGTGCTTCAAACTGTCGTTGACCTCTTTACTGAACACTGATAAAAGACTTCTCGTCAAAATGCTTTTTTTTCTTCCTAGTTTCTTTTTTTTAACTTCAGTGTGTTTTTTTTAACTTTGTGTTTCATGAAATAAGCCACAGTAAAAAGAACAGCCTGACACACACTGGGGCGGATTTTTAAACGGTAAACTACACCCAGTTGTATCAAATTCACAAACATATTTAAATGTAGTTTCACAATTACATTTAAGAAACTTCTTTGTTCAGAGTCAAACATTTTGACAGCTATTTCATTTTCATTCAAAAAGAGACATGTGGAAACATTTGTCGAGTATTCCAAGGTGTCCCTTTTTTTTTAACTCAGTTTGAATTGTTTTAACTTACAGATGAAATGATCAATAATAACATGTCAAGCCAAACCTTTTCACTTTTTTTCCCCCCATAGAGTTGTGCACTTGCTCCAGAATTCAGCTCTTCTATCAATAAGCTCCTGGCCTGCTCTGTTTAACTGACCTATACAAGTTTGTGAGTGGCAGGTCCTTTGAACTCTGACTGGCCTTCGAGGGTGTGTAAACAAGGCCCTGACCTCGTGCCACGGGAAGGGAAGTAGTCGGGCACAGTAGAGCTGAAGGGGCTAATTGGCATCATTAGTCAGCCTGGCTTTCCACACTTAGTGAGACTGGCCACCGCGGGGTGGGCAGTGAAACTAGCTGAGCGATGGGATGCGATTCCGGAGGCCGAGCACGGCAGGAGACACGCAAACAACGCCAACAGCATTCCCTTCAGCTCCCACGAACCCCTCGTTAACTAGCTTCGCTCTGAAGGAGAACCGGGATAGCCCAAGTTTCTTAATAATTCATTCATAGTGCTTTGTAGTATATGTAAATGGAAGAGGTTGTGCCATTATAGTTTTCTGCAGTATAGCATAGAATACACATATTAAAAGTGTAGTTAAGTATAGTAGAAGGTGGCAGGAACAGTGCGTGTACAGTATTCGATTTATAAAGCATCACATACTTGGATACGTAGAATCTAGCAAACCCAGCAGATCCCAACAGTTACCATTGCTTTGAGTACCCAAGGAAATGTGAGACTTTTGTTTGACTTACAGTAGTTACAGATGGTGGACAGGATCCTGGACTTGGAAGAAGAAAGCAAGAGAGAGACACAATTTAGCAGAACTAGGAGGTAAAACTGAGGGAGCACAAAGCCACTTTGTGGCTTGGAACTTAGTTTCAGGAGACTAGGTTTCAGGCCACTGCAGGGGGGACTTGGAGTTTAATACAGGAATGTCTCCCGGTCTCCTGGAACCAAGTTTCAAGCCTCAGTTCCTGAAAAAGTGGCTTTGCGTTCCCCCAGCTAAAAAGCTTGAACCTCAGTCTGAGTGCTCTCCTCAGTGTGAAAATGATGCGCAGAACCCCTGAATCTCTCTGTCACACGGGTCTCCAGTGGTGTGGGGAGCCAGTAGTTCACCCTGTCGCCTGCCCTAATACCTCTTTATTTCCCCAGGCGTGAGTACCAGGCAGCTCTCACTGCCTCTGCAGTGGCCGCCAGTGTCAGAGTCTCGCTGAAACAATATTATCACAGGGCTCGGATTTCAGGGCATGAGGCGAGTGGGAGACAGAACCACACAAATTACTGGCTTACAGTGAATTAGAGAAGCAAAGGAGGAAGTCAATTACAGCAGCCAGGGATCAGACTGAAGGGGAACTGCACTGTTGTACATGTAATCAGCTAGACAAATATACTGAGCAGGGTGACTTAGAACTGAGGACTGGAAGACAGAAAGCTTCAGACTGAGTCTAGCTAGTCTAGTGGCTAGAGGTAAAGGGGCTGTGAGTCAGTGTGGGTGAGCAGTTAAGAGACTTGGAGACAGTGTGATCTAGTGGTTCGAGCTGATGGACTGGGAGGTAAGTGGCATAGTGGTATAGCTGAGGGACTGGAAGCAGTTAGTTGAGTGACTGGTAAGCAGTGCAGTAGATAGACTGTGAATTATACTGGTCAATTGCTTCAAACTGAGGTATTTGTGAAGAATTGTGCCTTTGAGTCAAATTTCAGGAAGCAGGGCTTGGCTTGGTGGTTAGAGATGAGGAACTGAGAAATCTGTCAGGACTCATAGTTATGTCTGAGGGACTGGGAAGTAGTTTATCCAAGTTCAAGAACCAGATAAGGAAATAGACTTCGGAGGCACAGTGATAATTATAAAAATAGACTAGTGGAAAAAGTTTCCAGTGATCCACTCCCTTTCTGCTTTAACAGTTCCACACCCTTGCGTCGTGCTAACCAGCGAGAATCCAGGCAATAAAAGGGCCATCTGCTATGTTTCTACCTCTGACACAGAGATATAGAGATATAATTCAACCCTGACAAGCATGTAGAGGGCACACTCAAACAGCCTCATGCTTCACAGGCCTGAGTGTAGCTGACATTGGGAAAGAATGCAAACTTATAATGGGAACAGACTTTTTCCATACTTAAATAAAATCTATATCTTCAATTATTTCTGTATAATTGTTTAAATCTGTAAAAAGGCGAGACAGATTTTGAGTCTATCTGCATACCTCAGTGATTTGGTCTCCAGTTATGTACAGTACCTAGACACCCCCTGTCCTCACGCATCCCAATTGTGGAATTCCTTGCCCAATGAGGTCCATCAGGATTGCTTTTCCATGTTTCTGCACTCAGTGGTCATTCAAAGGAAATGATGAGGACATACTGTACAGTGCAATACAGATAAACCTTTTGACTGCCAGGCAAATAAATCATGCTGCTGTATAAATGACACTTATAAATCTGTTAAGATTCTCGTGCACGAATAACACAATAACATTCTTAACATGCAAACAGCAAGCACACATTACCAGAATGGTAGCATAAACATCAGCAGGGTGCCTATGGTGTTGCAAACCTTCCACAAAAAGAACGCAGCATGAGGCAGCACTTGAATCTATAAGAGGTAGCCTTGTGACACGTATAGAGAAGCATTACATTGGTCGATCTCTAGATCTGGTGTGGCATCAGCAATCTACACATCAATATTCAAATTCAGTTCCCGAGAAACAAAAGCGAAGGGATGGGTGGAACATGACACCGCTCTGCCTCCCCCACAGACACAGTTTCTGGGTGGTTATTAACCCTCCTGGAGCAAAGCTCTGTAAGGTAACAAGAGAATACAAGTTATTTGTAATACCCTGTTAGCCACGGTAGCTCTGGCTGTCAGAGTGAAACATGCAGAGCTCGTGACAGGTGTGGAGAGACAGGAAGGGGGCCTGCCTGGGTGATGCGGGCAGGAGACATTGAGGGGTACTGCCTCCTTGAAAACGTTTCTCTGTGTCTGTCAGCACTGCCTAACAGCTGAGCATGGTAGCCCTCTATAAATCAAAGGCTGAGTCTTTATTGACAGCATGTCACTGTGTCTGTCAGCGCTGCACTGGAGAGCCAGAGCCAGTAGCCCCTCTGTAGGTTTGAGTGAATTTCCGGATTGGGTTCTACTGACATATAAATGTCAGACTAGTCTCAATCTCTAACACTAGCTGCCTCTGTGAATGTTCTGGCACATATTTATATAGCAGAGTAGAAATGTAATATATTCATTAGTGCCTGGCCAGTAATCTGTCTGTCTGTTTTTCTGAATCTTTCTGCTTTATTAAATTAAGTGATGTCCATCTATTTCATTTTATCTCACGGTTTTGAGCAGCAGCGTATCCCTTTTAGCGAGTTTTGGCAATTTTAAAATAACCTCGGTCCAAGAACTAAACAAGAATTCCTAACGACACTTGAGAAATGTTCCTTTTTTAAAACAAATTTCCCTATTCCTGGCACGGTTTGTCAGTTCCACCTTATATCCTTGGTTTCCCTGAACGAACTTTCCTAAGCAGACGTTTGGCTGCTCGACAATTCCTGTCTGCGGGCAGCCCCTGGCAATCTGTCCTGACCACACTTCAAACAACATCAAGACCACACCATAATCGCAACATCCACGAAACAAACCCACACAAGGAGAGCTTCCAGAGCACTGAGTACTCATATAGGGGACTGAGCCTACCCTGAGAGGAGCCAGATTCACTACAGCCCAGTGCTCAGGGCCATCACACTGCACACAGCCAGTGCATCTGGGCTCTACCCTGATCCACTATTTCCAGAAAAACTATAGTCAATAAACAGAACTAAATGCCTCCGAGTATTTTTACTCAGTGTCAGCCATGTCCTTGGTCTTGTAAGCAATATTGACCCCTTTAAAAAAGACCTCACGAGATCATATCCGGAATTCTTTTTTTATAATTGGAAATTCAGTCATTCTGGAACAGATTGTGAAAAAAGGGGTTGAGGGGGCTGGGTGGGGGAGAGGTGTGATTTCAAATGGAGTTAGGGCCAAGTTCAATTTCACTTTCTAACTGGAGGGAGTAATGCTGATTAATGGAAATCATGCAATTGACTGAGCTAATGTTTTTATTTATTTATTTAAATTTGCTGGGGTTTGGTGATGGCAGATTAGGATGGAGTGCACGGACAGGCTGTATTCACATGCATTGTATCCATAATGCTGCAGTAAGCACTTTGTGAACAAAAGGGTTGTAATAGCCTGGGGTGACTCGCAATTGAACTGGAATGTGTACACTGTACACACGTTTTGCAGTGTGCTCTTCAGCAATACACATTCTCCACTTAAGCACATGAAATATATTATGCATTAATACATTCAAAGTTACCACCTTCCATGCTACAGACCAGCCCTTTCTCCAAGCTCTGAGCTGCTCAACCCCACTACCTTCCGCACTGCAAACTTACAATGTGCAGCTGTGGCCAAACATTTTGCATCACCTAGAAATTTATGATCAAGACATAATTAAAAAAAGATATATACTATGTGAACATAATTTATTTACTGTATTTCATGTTAGATTTCAAAATGTTACATATTTAAACATTTTTCAAGTGCTATGTTATTTAATATGTTAACATTATTCATCAAATTTCATTCGACTTTATGAAGGAAAATTAGTTCATTCTATATGGTGATGGAAAACTTGTGTCTACAGCTGTACAGCAGAATGGAATGACACTGCTCTGGGATTTATCTATCGGAGCTAGGTAGCAGCACTGGGTTCTGTTAGAATACAGAGTGCTATTGTTCTTGACATATTAATGAACAGGAGGGGAAGATTCAGCGCAGATGGGCTAGAGATTAAGTAGGGTGCATTTGACAGGCTTCCAATCAGTGTTTGTGTGAAAAGAAAAGACATTTCTGACTTTCACTCTCTCTGGCGTCCTTGCATTAAAAGTAAAGACACAGGACAGGTACTGTCTCAGGTTATGAAACTGTAAGTCAAAGAACATTCTGATGGTGATAACTGAACACCCAAAACACCCACTCAAATATTTCATGAATAAAAAAAAAAAAAACAACAACAGCAACTCTGAGGTTGTTTTTCAGAATTCAGAATCTTAAGTTTTCTTAGGGACCAATAAAGGGTGTTCCTCTCCTTCCAGAGAAAAATTAAACAAAATTATATTTTCGAGGAAAGACTAGATATAAAATATACACATTTTTTAAACAGTTACTTTTGGCAAACCTTTTTTTGGATCACTAATGTATGTAAACAATTTGCAATATTTTTTGCAATATAATTACAATCTTTTATATATTTTTCAGGAAAAAGGACAACTTGTTCTTTTTTGAATAACATAACCATTTTAAAAAACATTAACTTTTGGCCAAGCCCTATTTTTAGGAGGATCATGACAAAAAACAATAAACAGCTCAAGGTCCTCTCAAGGTTTTTCTGGACTCTATTCCCTCGAGAACCCTCGCAAAGAAAAAAGCTTTGCTTTTTCCTTTTCACTCAACCATCTTGCACCCAGTAGCTTTCCAACCACAAACCTCACAGCTATAGAGGATCATTGTACAACTTCAATCTCTTTAAGATGGCCACTGCATGAAAACAAGATATAGTTTAAAGATGACATCACACTTCAATCAAATCAAACAGATACTATCCAGCCACGCATATTGCTAAGGCGTTTTTGTTATTTCTCTGCACTGTAGTACAGTATGATACATGCAGTAGAACAATGCACTTATTCTCCAGTACCAATTTATTAAAATAACACGTCGCTAATAGAGAGGGGTTTGGAGAGTCCAAAGACCTCATAAACCCACAGAAAAATTCACAGTGACATCACAATGCATATTACAGAATGCTCTTTGTGGGTGGAATGTATTTAGTATGGAACTATAGAACATCTGAGAGCTCTTAGCATGCACTGCCAAGATACCGTAGCTGAAACACTTTCTTTTTGTTCTTTCAGATCTCCTGGCCACAAACAGGTCGTCCATATTCATTGGACACAGAGGCTTTCTCAATTTAAGCTCCATGTTTCTGGATGAATATCACGACCGGCTGTTTATCGGAGGGAAGGATGTTCTGTACTCTCTACGCCTGGACCCCAACAACATTGACTCGAAAGAGGTACTGGCCTTCCTTTGTTCTAGGCTGTAGCTAACCAGAAGGAAAACAATTACGTCATGTACGCTACATGACCAACTGGATCTGTGTCAACCATGAAAGAAACACAGCATGTTTCAATCATTTGGAACATCTTTTCACTTTCCCATTTCGAGTGCAGTGAGCTTGCCACGGAGGCATGATATCTGTGGTTACACAGTTTAGTTCAGGGGCCATGTTCCACATACAGGACATAAAGTGGCTTAGAGTCCAAAACAAGTAGGTCAGACTTGTAAGTGTAAGCGCACTCTTACTTGCGAGAGCGTAGAGTAGTAAATCAGAGCAAGGGACTCAAAGCCACCACACAATTCATCTCAGCTTGAGAGGGACCCAGGACTCAATGGCATAGGACTGAGCTGAGCTTGCAGAGCTGGGAGGGGAAGTTCTCATAGCACCTGGTGACAACATGCCTGACTGTATTTCTGAGTGTCTTTGAGCCACGTGATCCATGAGCAGTACTTTTACAGATGTCGATGAGATGCTCTTTTGCACAGTGGATTAGACACTTGATTTTAGTGCTCTGGGTCATTGGTTCGCACCCAGCCTGCCCCTGTTACATAAACAAATGAAAAAAAAACACAGAACAGTATTTGAAGCTATACCCTACAAAGGTCCTATCCTTTCATGCTTCGAGTTTAATCCTAAGCTTCTGTGTCAGCAAAAAAGAAAAAGAAAACGTTGAAAAGTTTGAGGGAGAAACAACCAGAGCCCAGACCTCGGTGTACAGGCACTCCAGGAGAAAAAACTAAACAAAAAAAATGAAGAAGTCAGAGACAAATGTATTATTGTGTTTGCTATTGTATTTGCTTTGAGAAATAGCCAAATCTTTGAGACATGCTTACTGTATTTCTCAAACAAAATATCCCTCCATCCTTACTCACTCCCTGAAAAAACTCCCCAGACTCAGGCTGGGTAATGATGTCATCATCTCTCTATGGGTTTAGACATTCCCAGTTGTGAGCCCGTGCTGTCCTTCCAAACGGTCTGAAATTTGGAAGTAAAAACAAACAAAAAAAACTAATTAAAAAATGGTTTAACCCTGTGGCGGAGTGTCCCACCCCTATATACACGTGTGTGCTGTTTTATTATTATTATTATTATTATTATTATTATTATGATGGTTAGTATTTGTAATGTATGTCTTTGTTTACTATTTGAGACCGGCGAAAATCCCCATCCCTGTAAAGCTTGTGGGAATTTGGCTGGAGTCTTAATAAGGTCACTGTTTAATAGGTAATTAAGGCTCCAGCCACATATATAAAAGCCCCACTCCTAGCTCATTTCAGGTTGAGGAGTGTTAGAGGAGAGGCGTAGTCTGTAAAAAGAGTAAACGATGGCTAAGCATGCTGGCTAAAAACCAGCACAAAACTTGTGTTGTTTCTGTTCATTGTTTGTTTGGCCAGCAAGCCTTTTGTTTTGTGTGTAGTTTTGTTTCAATTGTCTATTTTGTTTAATAAAACACTGAGTGCTGTTGCGTTAGTTTTGACAAGCCCTTCACTTGTTTTGAGTCCATTTCCGGTCTGACGCCATCCTGTTCACAAAGCTGTTTACCTTTTTGGAATTGTCTTGAGCCTGAAACCCTCCATGCGTCTGCCTGCATCGTGTGCTGGACTCGTTTATAATCACATGCAATACATTTCAATCATCTGTGCAATACACGCATCTGTGACTGTGCAGATGCACTGTTGTTTCTTTGGCTCTGGAAAGACAGCCATGTAAACAAAATCATTGCAGGTTAAGGGTTTAAAACCCTGACGTAATTCTAGTTCTTTCCTCCTAGGCTGTGCGCTGGCCACATAGCTTTCCATCCAACGCCGCTCTCTGACTTGATGCTAATTGCCGTACGTCAAGCCTCAGTTTGACTTGTTTAAACACCTTCTTGGGTGGCAGGATGGAATAAGCAGCTGCTTCGGTTCAAGGTTTCGAGAAGCAGGTCTTAGAACTCTTAAGGGACCATGAGGCAGATTTACTTTAAAGCATCAGGGGTTTTCTAAACTAGCTGCTGTCACAATACCCTCAAACCGTCACGCCAGTACCCCTTACCCGCTGTGCTCTTACACTGAGACCATGCGCATCCATTAATCATCCACTTAT
The DNA here is from genome assembly GCF_017654505.1 of Polyodon spathula. Classification (NCBI taxonomy): domain Eukaryota; kingdom Metazoa; phylum Chordata; class Actinopteri; order Acipenseriformes; family Polyodontidae; genus Polyodon; species Polyodon spathula. Next base: position 2,046,873 of record NC_054556.1, on the reverse strand, counting down.
TTGCACCTGAAGTGTCATCGCTGACCTGCATGAGGTATTTCTGAGACCACAATGCCTCCTTGTTAAATCTCGTGATCATACTTAAACTCAGGGATCCGATTATAAAACATCTAGAAATGTGTTTCAACCATCATTATTATTAACACGAAATAGCAGTTTATCACAATATTGCTTTAATGACACATTGCTAGTATAAATCTTAAGCCACTTTCACACTGGCATGCTCTATCCGGGTCGGACCTGGTGCGATGTGGGTCGGCTGCACGATTACACACTGCTTTTGATATAGCAAGGTTGACCTCACCAATATAATTCTCGATTGAACCCTCAGCCCAAATTTTTATTAGAGCAAATGTTTCTTCATCCCTGCTTCTAAAAGTTTATGACAATATATTTGCATAGCAATTGTGCAGTTTAGCCATGTTTGTCCCATGGTTACACACACACACACACATATATATATATATATATATATATATATATATATATATATATATATATATATATATATATATATATATATATATATATTATATATATATATAGCATATACCAATGTTCGCCATGGTTTGCCTTGTTTTGTTATACACTTTACCACACCTTTTACTATGCAAAACTGTTTTAAGGATCTGCGTGAATGCAAAGGCCAGTGTGGGCCCCAAGCCAATATCGGATATTGCAACCAGGCTTGCATGACTCACTCTCCACTTTTATTAGGTGATCCACTGGAGACGCCAGAACATGCATTGTTGATCATTCTATTTTGTGAGGTGAGAAGTGCAGTCTGTCTATAGCAGGAAGCCCAGTAAGGAAGGAAGAAGGCTCTTAATAGTAACACTGGAGAACAGTGTAGGCCCTGGTACTTCCATTAACAATGTAGGGAAAAGAGGAACGCACAAACAGGGTGATTCACACTTGGACACACTACCCTGACAGCGGCATGCCATGGCAAAAGCATGTCAATGTGTAGTAAAGCATTAAAAATGCACAGTGAAAGTGTGGTGAAGTACAATCACAGTGCAAATACAAATACAATAAGTGGTAGAGACCATGGCTAAGCATGGTAAAAGCATGGGCAAAATTACCGTGCAAACATACCATCTGGAATTTCTATATGTGCAGAGTTTTGGTTAAATTGAGCTGATGAGCATCAGTGGCTGCATTTTTCAAGATAATTATCTGTTAAAAAATATTATTCTTTTTTAAATGACGGGACTGCATCACTGAATAAAAGCCTTCCTTCCATTCACTTCATACAAAATCAAAAGATTAACTAATTCCTGTGAAAACCCTTTTAGACTTTTAAGCTTATGAGTTAATATAATAAATGTAGTGAATTTGGAATCATGTTTATATTGATTTCCAGCTCCATTAACGTGTCCCTGATAAGGTGTGAATTCACTCTGTGTTAAAAACAGGTCCACATCTGCTCCATTGCTGTTTCTGGTTAATCTTAACAAGCTTGAGCTTGTGAAAGAAATATATGGATAAGGTTGGGAGCCCCCTTGGTGGTGCAAATGATACAATTATTAATAGACACATTGTGTCAGTGCATTGTTTGCAGCACACGCACGCACCTGCGAATGCGTTACAGCTACTGAGATAACCGGGGCGGAGCTGCGGCTTGGGAACATGAAACAGGATCGCTCAGAATGAATCCTAATTAAACAGGAAATAGCAATGCAAGAGACACAAATGGAAAGCAGACAGATGGGACAAGGAGAACAGGAGACCTGCTACTTAAGAGACTGAAACAAAATCCAACACACACAAATACACACACACACACACAGGGCTGTTATTACAGTCAATTACTGTAATTAGAACACTGTTCCTATTTGCGTGGTATGTTCATTCTCTTGTGATTTCCTGCTGAGGGAAACAGGTTGGCATGCACTGTAGATTACAGCAGTGCAGACCATTGACTTATTTCACAGACACCCCCAACCAGACAGGGACAGGATAGGGGCTCTGTTCCTATAGTCGTATCCCTATTGACAAAACATAGAGACAACTAACAAGTTACACTCAGACAGAGATTGGTGAGGGTATGGAATGGGCTGCCTAACTTGACAAAGTTTTGAGCTCAATCAGCCACTAGGATCCGGGCAAGCTTAAATTATTCTTATGTTCTAAGGAGAGTTCGTGGATGGCCAACACATTGTCCACCAATCGCCAGTGTCTATATAATACCTTATCCACACTACTCGTGCATTATATAGGTAATCTGCATAGGTTATAAAGGCCATGGAACACCACACAACTTTTTAAGGCAACTCGTTGAAGGACAAGCATTTTCAAGCATCTTCCCCAACGAGTTGCAGAAACCCAGAATGTTTAGATTGTGTTGCTTGAGCTTTGCATATGGTGAAAATTGCTTGAGAAAAATGTCACTTGAATTATGTTTCCAGAAAGAGTTGCCTGAAAGTTGTATGATGTTCTGTAGCTTTAAGGTACTTAAGCTTTAATAATACTAAATAAATACAACACGTGGAAATAGATAGGGTATCTAGCAGGTAATGTTGTTTACAAGCCATTCTATTCCTCTCTATCTTTAAACATGTACAGCAAATATGTATCTTTAAAAGCAGAACATCTTAAACAAACTGTCCAGTTGAAAGGATTCAGTCTTCAGTGTGCCTCAAGCATGGGAAATGTATCCGAAATATTCCTTTGCATCTTGAAGAGAGTGGATCATTTAACGTGGTTGGTATTAATTCATCCATAACCACGACCACCCAATTTTGCAATGTGTTTTATTTTTCACATGGGTGGTTGAGTGGAAGCCAGCATTTTTCTATCAGTCACCAGTTTTATTCACACAGAGGTTTCTATTAAGAATTTGAATTCTGATCTGTGCCTGGCGTTCTACAGTAAAAACAGCTGTTGCAAAGAAACCTCAAAAACTGGAGCAGACATTTGTCATTAAATCAGTTTACTATTAAACATCGCTGCTGTCAGAACTGGAGTCAAAGGGACATTAATTTCATGTTAAATGATTCGGGATAAAAGGGAGCATTAACTAACAATAAAAAAGACCCTCTGTCTTATTACCCTCATTTTAGATGTAAGGTATGATTACTCTGCTGCAAAACTCTTACAGTCCATCGCCAGCGCATTTGACAGATAAGTTGGTCATTATTCTCTCACTGATACAGTAATGGTTTCTGTATTCACATTTCAGGATGCATCCTATTAAATCATTACAGTATGAAGTATATCAAGTTTCATGAGAACTTTAGACAAAGCATTCTGTCAGTAAAGCCAACAAGGGACAGCTGTTAAAAGCTTTCAGATAACTCAAAATGCTGTTACTGTTTAAATTTAAAAATATTTTCACTTTGGATGAAAAAAAGCTTTGAAAAGCATCCCCTCTCATTCCCATCACTCTCATTCCCAAGCCCAGTTAAAACATGGTTAACTAGGTTTGTGCATTGTCAATGCTTGATATCAAATGGGAACGTGCTGAATGACCCAGTATATTAACTTTGACAGATGCATAGAGGTGGCTGGATGTGTGTGTGTGTGTGTGTCTGGCACTAACTCTGTCTTTCTCTCTCATTGTCTCGCAGATTTACTGGCCCCCACTGCCAGGTGACAAGGAGGACTGTGTTCTCAAGGGCAAAGACCCTCTGGTGAGTGAAGGGTGGGCTTAGTCAATTATTTTTGTAAGAGGAACATATTTGACAAAACAATTAGATATCATGGGGAAAACTCTGGTGAGTTTCAATACAGTACTGTACAGTACTTCACCAAACAAGACTTTGAATAATACCTTAAGCTAGATACCATTTTTAATCCAAGCAGAACCTCAGAAGACCACGGCATTATTGCAACATAATGGAATTTTGCAACACAATGGAATACATTTGGAACCACTAGTACATAGTGGTCCAGAGACAATTAACTGAGGTGTATTGTTATATTACAATGGAATACCAGTGTGTTTTGGTCCATACTATTAAGATATCATTTGTACTATTTAAAAAATATGATAGTATCACCATTCTGCATTAAACTGTTGTAGTGTCAATGCATTCTTTAAAGATCCTATGAGAAGTATTTTTTTTAGTTAGAACCCACCCTAGGAGACTTCAATAACAGCATTACAGATTCAAACCTATACATTACAGTGCATTCCTAGGTACTGTACAACCATCAATTAACAATGGTACTGAAGTTTCAGGAGCACAGTCGACAAAAAGATCCGAGGGCCTTGGAGTTCATTTAGCAAAAGCAGGCTTGTTAGCTAGATTTAGCAAGTCAAAGGGAGGAGGCTTTTCAGCTGAAACATTTCGGAATCTAGGTTAATAATTGGGAAGATATCAAATTAACCTAACCGCTGAGATTAGAAAATACAGGAAGGAGAATAACATGAAGAAAAGAGATGGCTCGGAGTTCGTCTTTGAAATAGAAAACTCAACAGTCACATGAAGCCCTGTGATTGTTTTTTACACGTTTCTAGTAATGGACAAAAGAAGCCATCTGTTATCATTTACAATACATACTGTTTTATAAATGAGAAATGTGAAACGGTTGTTCTGCCGTGTTCAATATCTGACAGCCTACTTGTGGAGATTTTAAAGTCCCAGCGCTGAGTTCACATGACGGGAGGGAGGCAACGGAGGTATTGAGTTCTTTAGATGTGGCAGGTGAGGGAGAAACGTAACAAAGACAAACTTGAATGGGATATATCTTCCATTTTAACATTATAGAGGAATTCTGCTGGATAGTTAAAACAGCACTGAAATTCATAACTAGGAGCCCATGCAATAATAAATTCTGTCAAGCTGTCAGGTCCTAAACTGTTGGTTCCCTTTTTCTTTTTTTTGTTCTGAATCATAAAAATACATTCCAGACTGAAATATTAATATTTTAGAAATTTAATCTGAAAACTCTTGAATTCAGTGTCCCTCTAATGGTTATTTGTAAGTGTATTAATCTTTGAAATACTATACCCCTATTACAGTGTGAATGGTATAATGGCAGTATTTGAGTGAGACAGTCTAATGGCTGTATCAAAGAGTGGGTAGACAGTGAAGCGATTACATACAAGGGTATATGGTGTAATGACTATTACACTGGACAGCAAGATGACTGTGTTACAGTTGGGACTGTGCAATGTCGTCCACTAGCTCCAGAAGCAGGTAATAACACAAGGTGTGCAGCGAGTCTCTTACTGTTAGAAGAGGTGCCATCTAGTGCAGTTTGGTTAACAAACTGCACTAGATGACAAGCTGAATCTGGTTACAATAAGAGAGACCCAACACATGACCTCTAAACTTATTATAATTCACAAAAACAAAAGATTATACTCAGGAGCTGCTGTTAAACATAAAAGAGTGTTGTAGTTTTTTTGTTTCTTTTTTAAACTTAAGAATTCTTTAATCTGGTCTATGCACGGGATGACAGCGTGAATACAAGATAACGGGACTAATGCACATTAAGTTTTGAAACAAAGGCTGAAAGAAGTGAAGCAATGGGCAGAACAATCCTCAAGGCATCTGAAGGCAAGCCAGGGACACTTTGTTCAATTTTACAGAGAAAACAGAATCATAGGAAATCAAGAGCCTGGAATTATAGTAAAAGGGTACTGGCACTTGAGTTTAAAAACAACTCTGATCCAGCCATTTACACTAACCCAGAGATCTGAATTACTGCTACACACACAAGATAGCGCAGTATTCTTGGCATGTAAAATGAGCAAATGAAAATAGGCAGATTACTTTGGAAAACAAGCAGTAAACATACACCCATAAACACTCGATCATAAAATCTAATAAAACTTACAATGCTCTTAAAATATGCTTTTATATATAAATGTAGGTATTTCTCCTGTTGAAATTAATAATAGTTTTACATTTAAGTCCGTACATCACTTTCCTGTCCAATACTATCCAGCAATGGTCCAATGTTTATGGAGGACTACTCTCTCCCTCTCAGTCTGTTAGGGTCATTACGGGTAAAATAAAGTTGAGTGGAAATATCAAGGAGAAGATGCTTTTTTTTTTTTTTTGGCTCTTAATTCAGATTTTCAAATGCTGGAACTGTTCTAATCAGATTCATCCCAGGGTCACACTAAGACCTAAGAACTAAGCGCAGAATGAAAGAATGCCAGATCCTGGAACGAGAACATGTTGATCAGCAGTGAACTGTTATCCAGATGGCAATTTGATTGTGAACTATGAAACACACAGCCAGGGTGCAAATCTATCCAGAACTGGCTTTCAGAAACACAATTCTAATGGTCAATGATTGTCCACCTGATTTCCATTCCTCTGTGAATGCCTTCGTGCTGGGCTCTTCTTGCAACAGAAACGAGCAAGACGATCAAGCCAAGCAGCTTGAATGAGCTTACTGGGTCAATAGCCATCGCTTGGAAGAGTGTTTAGATGAAGGTGTTTCAGAAGGTGCTGATGATGGAAAGATGATGAGAACAAAGGCTCCCAGTGTAATAAGCTAAACATTTCAGTTTACGACAGCGTCCCCAGCCGTCCATAACTTTAAAACATGAATACTACATGCTGGGGTAAAGCAACAAGATAACTAAAGCAAGCAATAAGAGGAATCAGCCACAACTTTTGCATCCTTTCACCATGATAATATTTCTAGAAGACAGCAGGCTTGGGTGCAATCCAGGCTTGGGCAAACACAGATTCCCCCTCCCCCTCCTCCTCGTGATTTATTAAGGGCCTAATGGAGAGTAATGACCGACTAATGAGAACTGCTAATCCTGATCACTGGTCAGCTGCCCCCTCAATCTGTTTGCTTTATGATCTTTATCCCCAGAGGTCATCTTGCCCTCGACATTTAATTTATCCTCTGGCTCTGTGTTATTGCTTTTCAAAAAACACCGTGCGCCACCCCGTACCGGTTCAGTGTCTCCTGGGGAGACTTGAGACCTCCCTGGTGGAATGCAGATACAATGAGTGCCCTGTTAGTGAGAACCTCCAAGGGTCCTTCACTCACAGAGGCCTTGGTCATTGAAACACAATGTGTGAGCCACATTCAAACTGTGATTGTGAATTCGAAGACACGCCATTGTATTCAGTTAAAGCACAGGGAGCTGACCCTTAGTTAAGGCTTGCATTGGATAATGAATGTTTATTTACACAGAAATTCCGTCACGGGATAAAAGGAAAGAAAAGGTAGCTCGGGGCCAGTGTTTTAAGTATAAAGTGAAGGCTTTGGGAAAGTCCAAATATTTATGGCAGCTGATATTGGATATGCCCTTTGCAAATGTATATGTTACTTGTTTGTATAATGATACTTAAAACTAGCAACTTAGCTTTAACATTGTTTTAATTGGTACAGTGGCACAGTCCTATAGGTAGAATGTCATACCTTTTAGCTGAGATTCTATAGGTAGAATATCATAACTTTATCTAAGATTAGGTGGTGTGCTCAGCGATGTCCCATTCATAGGAACCTGCTTGGTTGGGAATTCACTAAAGCATTTCTAAGCGTTTGCTTAGCTAAATCCCAAATCATCTTGGTTTTGCACAATGGTTTTACCTGGTGGCACTTGCAATCAAAAGAGACCACAGTTACTCAGAACCCAGTGAATGCCAATACAATTTACAGCCAGAAAGCATTCCTGTTTGCACACTCCTTTGTCTCGCCTACACTGTGCAGAATGCTACCAACTGCTTCCAGTTATGGAAGTTATGTACACAGAAAGCATGAAGTGCTCTTAAAATGATTTACCACTGTGGTACCGTTAATCACGACTATAAAAACATTTTAAAAACAAACAAAAACATTCCACATGTGGTTTGATATCTGTGATATCTCTCGATCAGCCAGCCTGTCTCAGACTGTCTTCTGTGTCAGGGCTGAGTCTGTCACCCCCTTCTATTTGGCTGTGGCTGTGCAGTAGAAATGTGTTGCCTGATATCCATTTGACAGATATGCGCTGCAGACCCCTGAACCTTTAGCCAGCCCTGCATGATGTGCTGCTTTCTTTGGCCCTGATGACTTTAATTCCCTGTTAAAAGAGTACATCTGTCTGTTTAACTTGAAGGAGCTATGGGATAATCCAGCTGTGAGATTCTGTAGGGGATTACACTGCCACGGGGAGCACCTGTCTCCTCTTTCCAGCCAGGGGAGTTATAGGACCAAGCTGATAACTGCTACAGAGTACAAGCAATGAACGTCTCCTCTATGGGAACTGAGCAAGTCTGAGTTTAATCTAGTCTTCACATGGTAGGCTATTCCGTATTAAAAGTGCTTCCTATCTTCTGTTGCAAACTTACTCAGTGCTACATTTGAAGTAGCCTCTCACTGAGTGTCTCTGATTTTAGAAAACAACAACAACCTGATTTGTAATCTTTTTAATGACTGGTATTGTTCACTGTATTTACCAGCCTACTATACACTCACCTGCAATGGTTTGAAGATTCATATCAGGATAAATCTCACTGCTGTCTGTTCTGTGACAATCCCAGGAAATAATAGCAGCCCTTTGAGTAACTATAACCACAGAGCCAGCTGAGCAGACAAGCTTGACATCTTGGCCTAACTGAAGATAAAACTCTTGGCAATCTTCCGCTTGGCCAGCCAGGCCTCCTGTTTCCTATTGTAGCAATGCCAGCAGAGGAAATGGCCCTTCCCTTCAGGTCCTGTAATACTCTTTCTTAGCAAGTTCCTGAATCACTCCCCTGGGCTCAGTGGTCACCAGCACAGAGTTGTTTCTTGAGGTTTTTAGTTGTTGTTTGTTTGTTTAAAGATAGACAGAGAGGTTTCATGTAGGAGACAGGCAGTGTGTGATAAAAATGAATACTGTATACAAAATCAGTGAATGCAATAAAGTATCCAATACAGTATATGAACGCATATGAAAGGACAATGAAGCCTCTTTATTTTGCTTTCTGAGTTACACATTAAAAACATGTGAAATATTGAAAACAGTGAGTCAGTGAAAGGCTCTTAAACAAGAAATCACAGGACTTTTACAATGTACTGTCAACATGGCCTACCGGTGAGTTAAGAAAATGAGTGAATGATAGAACAGTGAAAATAGAGAGAGCAGTATGCAGTAGTATTATGTTACACTTTCTGTACATTACAGTATGCACACTGGACCATATTCACCGAGCTTCAGGTTATTTAAAGAATGCTTTTTCCTAGTCTCTTTTAACAATGTCTCTGTTTCTCCGCTGGCAGAGCGAATGCGCTAACTATGTCCGGATGCTGCACCCTTACAACCGGACTCACCTGCTGTCCTGCGCTACCGGAGCCTTCCAGCCCATGTGTGCCTTCATCTACGTGGGTCACAGGGGAGAGGTGAGAGGCCACCACTCATTCCACACTTCTTCCTCGGCTTAACCTTCTTTCTGATGTTTGTCTGTTACAAAGCTATTTTAGCACCCGGTTACACTGTACAATGTTAGTCTATTGTTTTTGATAATTGCTAACACAGGCAAAGTTAGGAAACGAAAGCCCCGTTGATTGTATGTAACCTTCTTGGCTTGGAATTCAGATTGCTAGCTCAGAGATTGCTGGCTCAGAGAACTGCGTATGTTAGGCGTTGAGGATAAGGACATTTCTTACAAATGCAGAGATAAGTCAAAAAAGCAGCATCCAGGCATAAGCTGTAGGTGTTGATCAGCATTCTTTATCAGAAGCATAGCAACACTGCAATTCTAATGATAACCCAGTGACTACAGCAAATCATTCACAGGGGATTCTTAACAGCAGCGGCTTTGTTAGACCTTTTTAAATTTGCACTAATAAAAATAAAGAAAAAAAAATGCTGCTTGTTCCAAGACTGAGAGAAATGCTCTATTGAGCACAGCACTGGACCAGCAAGCACATCCACACTGTCAGACAACAGACTTGGGCATAGGCCTGGGGGTCACATTCCTGACCTCTGAAGGATGCCCTTGTTCTGTTGAAGGACGACTCTGGCCAGACGCCCCTCCGAATAGCATCTTTAATAAGCAGGGTCTTGGCTGGTCAAGTCACTAAGGGATCCCGTCGTATTCAACAGACCCAGTGAATAATCAGACAGGCCGTTCTCTGTTCGGTGCAACAAACGGATGCCTGTGTTTTAACCAGGCTCAGTCTAGCGCCTCTTGAAGGGTCATGTGCTGCTGAAGTGCTTCTTCTTTACTGGGTGCCCATGGATTCAATAGAGCTTTGTGTTGAGAGCCTGGTGTTGGAGACTCGTGCTTGCCAGAGACCTGCTAAGATCAGGCACAGGCGAGGCATACCGTATGTTAGAACAGCCAATTCATAAAAGGGACACTGTGTCTATGTCTTAATTTAAACTCTTACCTGCCGTGCTCTTTATCTTTCTTCTTCCTTTGTCTTTCAAGCCACAAAAAAAGGAATTCAGATAAACCTTGTTTACCTACTGTGGCCAATTTTACCAGCCCTTGTTTTGTACAGGTGATGAAACGTTTAATAAGTGTTTTTTTTTTTTTTTTCAAAGAATATGTTATGAAATAGCCCTCGAAATCAGGATGAATACAAACCTGTATTTTCAAACAGGCATCTTCTCCGCATGTCCAGGGAGTTGAGATTAAATGACAGAGGTATTACTCGTCTGCAGAGATGCATGCTGGGAGTCTGGAGGCTCGTTGCGTGCCGTGGCGAGACTCTATCCAGTCCTCAGGCGGCACGAATGAGTCTTAAAAGGGTCCAGTGAAAGCTGTTCTGTTTGAGTTGGCAGGTTCCAAAGGGCCAAGAATTCAAAAGGCCAAGCCCCAGCACCTCCCCTCTAATCAATAGCAGGCTGCGTTTATTTCCTCTGTTAAACTGATAATGACTTATTCAAGGGAGGCTTTCCTTGGACTCAGAAAGAAAATGTTTGAAAAAGAAAAATGTTCCCAGTGTTGGTGCAAGAACAGAAAGGAAGTCACTGCTCCATGTCGGGCTGGGGAGCAGGAATACGAGTGGCATTTATAAAACTAATATTTCCTCTGTTATTTTAGCAGCCGTTTGTTCTGAGGGATCTGCACAACAGTTCTGCCACATCTGGCGTTTTTATAAAGCGAGAGATTTTGAATTTACTGCCAGTTTTTTTTTTTTTAATTCTCCAGTTTCCCACCATGAGATTTAATGAACCTTTGTAAAGCAGTGCTGGAGCAGGTACAAGCTCAGCTACACCAGGCAACCAACCAAAATGATATTCCCACCCTCCTCCCTCTACCAGCACTCCAGTGCTGTGTGTGTGGGCTGTCAGCTGGGTTGACGTTTCCCACCCTCCTCCCTCTACCAGCACTCCAGTGCTGTGTGTGTGGGCTGTCAGCTGGGTTGAAGTTTCCCACCCTCCTCCCTCTACCAGCACTCCAGTGCTGTGTGTGTGGGCAGTCAGCTGGGTTGAAGTTTCCCACCCTCCTCCCTCTACCAGCACTCCAGTGCTGTGTGTGTGGGCTGTCAGCTGGGTTGAAGTTTCCCACCCTCCTCCCTCTACCAGCACTCCAGTGCTGTGTGTGTGGGCAGTCAGCTGGGTTGAAGTTTCCCACCCTCCTCCCTCTACCAGCACTCCAGTGCTGTGTGTGTGGGCAGTCAGCTGGGTTGAAGTTTCCCACCCTCCTCCCTCTACCAGCACTCCAGTGCTGTGTGTGTGGGCAGTCAGCTGGGTTGAAGTTTCCCACCCTCCTCCCTCTACCAGCACTCCAGTGCTGTGTGTGTGGGCTGTCAGCTGGGTTGAAGTTTCCCACCCTCCTCCCTCTACCAGCACTCCAGTGCTGTGTGTGTGGGCTGTCAGCTGGGTTGAAGTGCTGGTCGCTGTCCGCATGACTCCATTGATCTCACTGTACCTGCTCCGCTCCATTCCATTTGTTGTACAGGTCTGAAAAGTGCAGTTTTGAAAGAAAAACGCTTTATACAAAATATGTATTTTCATTGCAAAACCCAGTATCTGGTACTAGACTTGGTTAAAGGGAAAGTCTCAGTTTGATGCCTTGCTGCCAGCTGGTTGGGTAATGACAGTAAAGAAAGAGTTGAAGGGGGCAATTTCAAACTCCAAGGAAGACTTTATGTAAGCAAGGCTTGCAAACTAAAGATGTATGAAACTCTGTGTAATTCCAGATATCATGTTTTAAAATGAAAATATAAGCTTGTGATGTGCTTTTTTTCAAACTGCATGCTTGAGACCTGCATAGAGAATGGAAGGGCACATCAGGTAAGATTAAAGGAATTATATTGTGGAATTATATAGCTGCAACCACTTTGAGGTGTAACACTGATCATCTACAGCAGTGGTTCCCAAACCCGGTCCTGGGGACCCCATGCGTCTGCTGGTTTTCATTCCAATTGAGCGCTCAGTTACTTAACAAGACCCTTCATTGAACTGACCATTTGCTTAATTAGAGCTTTTTAATTGTTTTCAGCTCTTAAACAGTTGCAGAGTTCAAGTTACTTATAAAATGTCACAGCTAACTTGAAATATGCAACTGTTAAGAGCTGAAAACCATAATTAAGCAAATTATCAATTCAATTAAGGGTCTCGTTGAATCAGTTCCTCAGTTGGAATCAAAACCAGCAGACACAGGGGTCCTCAGAAACAGGGTTGGGAACCACTGATCTACAGTGCCAGGGTCACTGCAGTATGTGAGGGAGTGTGAAGATATTGGATTTATGGACCTTTCCAGATTTATGGGACAAAAGTTAAACAGTGCTGGTCTTTGTGCAATTCCAGTCTTTTAGCAGGGCTGAACCCTTGGAATGGTGGCATCTTCTCATCTGCTGCCAGCAGTCAACTACACTGTGTGAACTGCATGGCTGAGTTGTGAAAGTAAAGCTGAGCAGGTGCTGGGGGGGGCTGGAAACCCTCCAGTACGTTTACATCAACTCCACGTGGGGGGTTCAGCAGCCTGCAATGACGGGCTCGCCTCTTATTTAACAGCACTGCAGGTTAAAGCTAACTCCCCCTCCTGTCCACTCTGTGTCTTGTTTTGTTTCACAGCATGTGTTCAGGATGGACCCTGCTAGCGTGGAGAACGGGCGGGGCAGGTGCCCTCATGATCCCGGCAAGCCCTTCGCAAGCACCTTCATCGGTGTGTGCCTTTCTTGAAATATAATACAATAGGAATTGTAGTTTTATCAAACCGGATTCCGACAAGAACCTTTCTGCTACATTTAAACATTCTGTATTCTATGCCTTTGTTTTTAGAACTTCTGTATTGCCCAGCATTTTGAGCCATTCCAGATGACATTACTTACGCCCAGCTGAGCTTTCCCTCTGTATGTTTTGCCTATTTCAGCTCAGTGCTATAAAATCTTAAATAGCACAAACTGCTATGCTGTGGGAATATTACAGTACTTCATCCCTGATGTTGTTATTGTTGGATTTGTTGATCAGACACTGCTGAACACACAGAGCCCTATGCAAACGCATCAGACACTGCTGAACACACAGAGCCCTATGCAAACGCATCAGACACTGCTGAACACACAGAGCCCTGTGCAAACGCATCAGACACTGCTGAACACACAGAGCCCTGTGCAAACGCATCAGACACTGCTGAACACACAGAGCCCTATGCAAACGCATCAGACACTGCTGAACACACAGAGCCCTATGCAAACGCATCAGACACTGCTGAACACACAGAGCCCTATGCAAACGCATCAGACACTGCTGAACACACAGAGCCCTATGCAAACGCATCAGACACTGCTGAACACACAGAGCCCTATGCAAACGCATCAGACACTGCTGAACACACAGAGCCCTGTGCAAACGCATCAGACACTGCTGAACACACAGAGCCCTGTGCAAACGCATCAGACACTGCTGAACACACAGAGCCCTATGCAAACGCATCAGACACTGCTGAACACACAGAGCCCTATGCAAACGCATCAGACACTGCTGAACACACAGAGCCCTATGCAAACGCATCAGACACTGCTGAACACACAGAGCCCTATGCAAACGCATCAGACACTGCTGAACACACAGAGCCCTATGCAAACGCATCAGACACTGCTGAACACACAGAGCCCTGTGCAAACGCATCAGACACTGCTGAACACACAGAGCCCTATGCAAACGCATCAGACACTGCTGAACACACAGAGCCCTATGCAAACGCATCAGACACTGTTGAACACACAGAGCCCTGTGCAAACGCATCAGACACTGCTGAACACACAGAGCCCTATGCAAACGCATCAGACACTGCTGAACACACAGAGCCCTATGCAAACGCATCAGACACTGCTGAACACACAGAGCCCTATGCAAACGCATCAGACACTGCTGAACACACAGAGCCCTGTGCAAACGCATCAGACACTGCTGAACACACAGAGCCCTATGCAAACGCATCAGACACTGCTGAACACACAGAGCCCTGTGCAAACGCATCAGACACTGCTGAACACACAGAGCCCTATGCAAACGCATCAGACACTGCTGAACACACAGAGCCCTGTGCAAACGCATCAGACACTGCTGAACACACAGAGCCCTATGCAAACGCATCAGACACTGCTGAACACACAGAGCCCTATGCAAACGCATCAGACACTGTTGAACACACAGAGCCCTGTGCAAACGCATCAGACACTGCTGAACACACAGAGCCCTGTGCAAACGCATCAGACACTGCTGAACACACAGAGCCCTATGCAAACGCATCAGACACTGCTGAACACACAGAGCCCTATGCAAACGCATCAGACACTGCTGAACACACAGAGCCCTGTGCAAACGCATCAGACACTGTTGAACACACAGAGCCCTGTGCAAACGCATCAGACACTGCTGAACACACAGAGCCCTATGCAAACGCATCAGACACTGCTGAACACACAGAGCCCTGTGCAAACGCATCGGACACTGCTGAACACACAGAGCCCTAGGCAAACTCATCAGACAAGGCTGCCAACAAGGTCTCAGTCCTGGCTGCAAAATGCACTAGCATGTTCTTTTCAGAACCAATGAAAATTCATTTGACTGGCTTCAAAGTTCAGGCATCCGAGCCAAACCTGCCACACCTTACAACATGGCACAAATCAGATGACACACAAGCCATGAGTAATGCTTGTAAAACAGTTGTAAGTACTGTATAAAGTTCAAAGTATATTTTCTAATAAAAGGGAAATAATAACTGACATTCAACACTTGCCCGATGTTCTTCCTATCTTGTGTTCCAAGTAATGCCAGTCCCTAACCTGTAACATCTCACAAGGCATATAATAAAAGTGATCCTATTTCTTAAAAGGAGTCAGTGACCAATCACCCTGGGAAACTCTCAAATGTCTCCACAATGAAACTCTCAAATGTCTCCACAATGTCATTATACGATGCTTGACACAATATGATAAAAATGAATCGATACACAATTATTCAATTCACCCCAAGCAATTCCCTCTCTGTGATCTTGTTTCAGTACAGCTGCGCTCTCTCTTTATTTTTGTTTTTTTTATTTCATCAGCACCCTCGGTGGGTTTAGAAAGTGAATATTGTAACACGTTATCAATGCACTGCCACTGCCTGCCTGGCTGCTAAATCTGTCTCTCTGCCTCCCCCCCTGCAGGTGGTGAGCTCTACACAGGGCTGACGGCAGACTTCCTGGGGCGGGATTCTGTGATTTTCCGTAGTATGGGCTCCCGTTCCACAATGAGAACAGAGACTGACCAGCGGCTGTTACACGGTTAGCCCCTCCGACCCTGTCGAACTCTCCAGCACTTCCGGAGATTGTATTATTAGGGCTGCTGGATGCAAGTCAGTCGAAGTTTTAGGACAAAAAATAAATAAATAAAGAAATACATTATTTTAGCAACAAGGCCATTTTCCATCAGGAAGCTCCTGGTGCAGATCTTGCTGATTTAACCCTCAGCTCTGTCTGAGAATTACAAAACTAACAGAAAGCCTTGGAAGCTGCCTATAATTTAATAAACAGTAGCCCACCTTGTTGGAGTTAAACTGAAGTCTGATTTAAAACAGATTAATTAGTCTACGCTTGAAGACTTCCCCTACTTTCTTTACCAAGCTGCTCACTATCAGTTCATTGCCAGTGTTTCATCAAATTTTCCAGACAGTAAAACTTGGATATTAGTTTCCAGGAAAATGTTGTTTCTTTAGTTTTAGTATATGTTAAATTGGGAACTTTTTTGGTGCCAGAAAGTTTCCTCATGGTTCAAGCAGACTGGAATTCATGCAAGGATTTCTTCCCGTCTACAGATCCCAAGTTTGTGGCGGCTCATTTGATCCCGGACAATGACGATCGCGACAATGACAAGGTCTATTTCTTCTTCACCGAGAAGGCCATGGAAGCCAATGGCAAAAGTGGCGCCATCTACAGCCGCGTAGGGCGTGTGTGCGCGGTGAGTCTGTGGCATGGTTAATCGGAATTGCTAACTTCATAAATACAGTAAAACCAAGAGCAGCAGTTGGATTGTTGTAAAAGTTTTGATCACACACAAACTATTGTCAGTGGAGTCACTCATGAACATGTTATTGAACAGCTGGACTGGTTTTCTTCCTCAATCTTGTTGAGTCGATCTCATTCCATCATTGTAGATTTGAAAACACAATGCCAATCGTAACAGCTGGCTTGCAGTGTGCTTCATTCAGTCAGTAATTCAATCTCCAGCTTTCGGGGAAAAATATGGAAGCCCACAAGTATCCAGTGACATGCTTCCCAAAACATGTTTCAATGCATATTATAATGCTCATGGGCCAGCTGTAATGCTTTATGTGTTGGTGATGCATTAGCAGCAGCAGTAAATAATACAGTGAGAAGTACTTGGGCCAAACCAAACAGATCTTGCTTCACAGCTGCACTGCGTTTGGTTGAGATTCAATGAATGCCTGAATAGCACTCGGGTAAAACTGCTCTCATCACAGATGATTCCTCACAGTCACCCTCAACACGTCAGCACCATTTCAGTTCTGGCTTTGATCGCTACATACATGCAGCACATTGAAGTTGGCGTTTTCCTAGCGGCTATAATTTCTTGAAACCTGATAAGGTGCCATTAAGCAGTCTGCCACAATCAACTTTTCTGATTTAAACAGATGTCACCATCTGGTTTGGCCAAACTCTTGTGTGCATGAATACAGATACAGACAGCTACTTTTTTTAAGAGCAGTACTATAATTACACCAGGCCTTTCCTAGACAGACTTGACCCTCCAGTGACTTTTCAGAAGTGCTAAATCCAACACTGATGTAAAGATTTGCTTTCGAGAGGCAATAACTAACCAGCGTCACTTCACACAGTGGCTGATCACAGGGCACTAAAGAGACGTTCCAGGGGTTTCATTGCTTGGTGTGGATAAACTCCCCCAAGGGCTCTTTAGTGTTTCCTGTCTGCCGTCTCTCTGGCCCTGAAACAGGTTGCTGCTTGCATGCCCTCAATGGTACAGAAGGTTGCATGACATGCTGGTATATCAGCATACCACATATCGCAGGTGCTTAGCTAATTCCAGCATTGAAAAAAAATAAACATAATACCAGCATTCTGTTATGTTACCACATCCCTACAATTAAGGTTTTTTTCATGCCTCTCTGTCTTTCTAGGGGCTTGTGTTTTTTTTAATCAGCTAGTTTGTATCAACGTGCCGTTTTCATTAGTGGGGTTGAACAAGTCTTCACTGAATGTTGGTATTTCGGAGTTATCCGAGAGCAGAAAGAGACCAATGAATTGCCCAGCCACCATGAGTCCAACTCTGTAAAGCAGCTCTCTCTCGTTGTGTTACAGAATGATGCGGGCGGTCAGAGAGTGCTGGTCAACAAGTGGAGCACCTTCATCAAGGCCAGGCTGGTGTGCTCCGTCCCCGGACCTCACGGGATAGACACGCACTTCGACGAGCTGGGTAAGATACATTATTGATCTGAGTACTTTTTTGCTGTTTTTTTTTTTTTTTTTACTATTAAAACAATTGTATTTCTTTCTGACAATGAGTCTTTAAGCTTGCTTTTGACAGCCCTGTGCATATTATTCTGTAAATCTTCACAGTGTTACAAGCACGTATATCTAGCGGTGTGTTTGCATTGATATGTGTGAGCTGGTGGGCGGGTTCTAGGGTTCAGGAGATGTCCTGATTGGAGGCTGCCCTTTCCTATAACCCCGCCCCAAGGTACATGCAATTTAATCCTTTGTGTCTGGTTCTCAGAGGACGTCTTTCTGCTGAGAACAAAGGATGAGAAAAACCCAGAGGTCTACGCAATATTCAGCACCATCAGGTGATCCTCCAACTCCCTTTCCTCACACCCTCTCTCAGCTCTCTTCCACCTCCTCACTGCATAAAACCATAATCTGTTATTTCAACAGTTAATTGGATTCCTTTTCAAAATCATTGTATTGTTCCCCCTAGGATAGTTATAGTTAATATAACTATAATGTTATATTTGATTTCCATTGTGACTGCTTGTTATTTCTGGATGGAAAAAACTTGCCCTGTCAGAATGGTGATAGATTATATATTATGTGTGTGTGTCTGTGTGTGTGTATCTATATCTATATCTATATATATATATATATATATATATATATATATATATATATATATATATATATATATATATATATATATATATATATATATATATATATATATATATATATATATAATATATATATATATATATATATATATATATATATATATATATATATATATATATATATATATATATATATATATATATATATATATATATATATATATATATATAATTAGCTTGATTGGCTTGTTTCATATTGTCTTATTATTTAAAATTGATACTCTAAAGATGAAATCCCTTTCCGTATGCTTCAATAATAACTCATGGATCTGTCTTCCTCTCTTCAGCAATGTGTTCCAGGGCTTTGCAGTGTGTGTCTATCGCATGGCGGACATTCGTGAGGCGTTCAACGGCCCTTTCGCCCACCAGGAGGGTCCCAACTACCAGTGGAGTGCCTTCGAGGGCAGAGTGCCCTACCCACGGCCCGGCGTGGTAAGCCTCTTATCTCCGTGGTCTGGAGTGAACTTAACCACGTGCCAGTCCCAGAACGTGCGGTGTGGTCTGCAGTGTTGTCTCTATACATTGTGGCTTCATTGTTTGCTTGGGAAAAAAAACTACCTGCATTTGCCAAGTTTTTAGTTTTTTTTAACTGAGACATCTTGTAAAAGTTTATTACGATCACCCTTAGTAAAAGTGTAGTAAAGCATAGTAAAACTGTAGTGAATGCATGGCAAAGCACAGGCAAGCATAGTAAAGCATGGTAAAATAAAATTATGGACTATGCTATTTTTATGTTCCTTTTAAGTAATGTTTTCAATAGCTGCCAGGTCAGTACATTATAATCCTGCTCTTTAGGGCAACAGCAATTCAGTAATCTGGAAAATCAGAATGTGAATCAATCAGCACCTCATTGAACCAGCGCTGAAACATCTCTGAAACAGAATCACCAACATCGATTCATACAGTGTGGCTTTCATGAATCCTGCCGAAGCTGCGCCTTTCTGTTTCTGAAGAATGACACACACTCACACTCGAGGCTGGCAGCTCTCAGAGAGATGGGAGTCACACACACTGCCTTGTTGTCTGACTGTTGGTTCCTTCAGTTGAACCCCTTTATATACCACACAACACAGCAAACAAAGGGAAAACGTGTCTTGAAGCAACATCTTCTGACGGGACGGGAACCTCTAGGGTTTCAGAGTGTGCATCGATCTATTTAACCTTACTTGTTTCGAACTGTCTAAAGTCTGTCATTAATATCAAAAACAGAATGGTCACAAAAAGCTGAAAGCCGTCTGCAATGGTTAACACCTACGACAGAAAAAGCACAGTGAGTGCATGGCTGAACACAAGCATTGCAAACCATAGGCCAGTATGGTAAATCCTGGTGACAAAGCATGATTAACCTTAGTAAAGCACATTCAATCTGTAGCATGAGCTTGGGTAAAAGCATGGGGAAAAAACAAAATTACAGGTTATCACAGTCAGGAGACAGCATTTAACATGAAGTGATTCTAATTCCTACCTAGAGTTAGCGACCCACATTCACAAGTATTCACAAATACAGAGGATGCTATTTGGTACCGCTACTACGCCATGGTATTGCAGGTAGCTCACGTAGCCCCCAGTTTAGACAGTGGGAGGGAGCAATGTGGCTGTTGAAGACAAGACAGAAGCTTTTTCATTAAGCCTTTATTTTTTTTCTTTCTCTCTCTCACTCTCTCCTCCAGTGCCCGAGCAAGATCACGAACCAGCCGGGCCGGCAGTTTGGCAGCACCAAGGACTACCCGGACGGAGTGCTCCAGTTTGCCCGCAGTCACCCGCTCATGTCCCAGCCAGTGTACCCGGCCCTGCGGCAGCCTGTGCTGGTCAAGACCAACGTAGAGTACCGGCTGGGGCACATCGTGGTGGACCGCGTGGAGGCCGAGGACGGGCAGTACGACGTCATGTTCATCGGCACGGGTGAGACGGACAGCTCCTTCTTTATCCTCCCTGTCGGAGGATATAGGGATATATAACATCTTGTGGGATCAGGGTCTGATATATACAGCGTCTGCTGGGATCAGGGTCTGATATATACAGCGTCTGCTGGGATCAGGGTCTGATATATACAACGTCTGCTGGGATCAGGGTCTGATATATACAACGTCTCATGATATATACAGCGTCTTGCTGGCACTATATTGTTAAGTCCTTAATGACTCCTGGCCCTCTCCCCTTCTCCAGATGCTGGCTCTGTGCTCAAGGGAATTGTGTTACACAGCGGAAACTCTCTCCACACTGAAGAGGTAACCCTGGAAGAGCTGCAGGTCTTCAAGGTATGAACCTCGCACCTTATAACGGTCTATCATAGTATATGCATAGGAGCATAGACTGGAATCACATCGGAATCATGGTAAAGCACATGCACGCATTGCATATCATATACATGGTGAATCTATGGTAAACAGACGTGGATTCAAAACTGCAAAATTACTTTGGTAAACTTTGATAAGGACTGCCCTGATCTAAGATAAGAGATCTTCTGGGTTAGAGATGCTCAGTGATTAGAGAGTTTTGGCTCCAGATGCAGTGTAATTGCACTTAAATTGCATGTGTGTGTTGGTTACATAGTAATTACATAGTACTGTAAGTACACAGTCACATGTGTAAACTCAGTGTAATTACAGGAGACACTAGGAACTGCCAAGATGTTTACTTTTTTTAACTAGGCATTCTGTTGCACTGCAATACACAACCACGTGCAATTACTGTGTCATTACAATATAATCACACGCTAGTTGGAGAAACTTAATGAAAGCGCCACAGATTGTGCTGTATAGCACGCTGGTGACAAATCAAGTGTTTCATTCTCTGTTTTCAATTTTCAGGTGCCAACACCCATTACCTCCATGAAGATCTCTGTCAAACGGGTAAGTCTTTTAGACACTGTACTGCATCTCTAACCAGGACTTTGGTCACTGCAGTGACTGGCGCACTGTATTATTAACCCCGTCCCATTTCCTTTCCAGCAAATGCTGTACGTGGGCTCCCAGGTGGGAGTGGCACAGGTGAGGCTGCATCGCTGCGAGACGTACGGAAAGGCGTGTGCAGAGTGCTGTCTGGCACGGGATCCCTACTGTGCCTGGGACGGGGTCTCCTGCACCCGCTACCAGCCCCACAACAAGAGACGCTTCCGCAGGCAGGACATCCGCAATGGAAACCCAGTCCACCAGTGCCTGGACCAGAACGTCAGCGGTGAGCCACCTTCACTTTCTATTCCAGTGTGGAACAGAAATACGGTAGGTCCAGAACTATGAACCCACCTGGCAAAGATGATCACCAGCCAGTCAGCTTGGACCAGATCATATCCATAATCTAATCAGCGCATCATTTTGAGAAAATCAGAAAGAAGTTCATTAGGAAGTTTTGGAGCAACATCTTCTACTTTTGAGTACTTTTAGCACGGCCATTATACACCCGAAGTAGGTGGAGTCATAATTCTATTCCTACTGTTTATACATGTTTATTATTATCAGGTTGTGTGACAAGCAGTTCTTGCCTCTCTGTTCTATGGGTAAGGGGGAGGACTCTGTAGTTATCGTCTTTCCTGTCCGATTCCCTGCTTCTCTCTCCCACAGTGGAAGACTTGGACAGCACAGAGGAAAAGGTGGTGTACGGGACAGAGAACAACAGCACCTTCCTGGAGTGTGTTCCCAAATCTCCCCAGGCCACCGTCACCTGGTTTGTGGAGAGAGATGACCACAGAGATGAGGTCAGTGCTTTGAGGACTGATCAATCCCAGCATCTAGCGCCTGCCTTGTTATTTAACATATCTTTAATTATTGCAATTATACAGTGCAGGTAAGTCAATAAGGTTAGAAGTGAGTTTTGTTTGTCCTTCTTCTGCACTGTAGCAGTATAACAGCAATATTATATTCAATAGTGATAATGCAGTTTACTCAGGGTGTAACTCGTTTTCAGGCAATTAATGAGACATTTTTGTCAACTATGCTTCCCCCAGGTGAAGACTGATGAGCGGATGATCTGGACGGAGCAGGGCCTGCTGTTCCGCAAGGTGTTCCGGCACGACGAGGGGGTGTATGTGTGCCAGTCGCGGGAGCACGGCTTTGCCCAGACGCTGCTGCGCATATCCCTGGAGGTCCTGCGTGGGGAGACACTGAGGGAGCTCTTCAACAAGGAGGGCGGGGCCGGAGAGGAGTGGGCGGGGTACCGGCCACTGCCTTGCCACATCCAGCGGGCCACGCCCCATGGACGCTCCTGGTTCAAGGACATCATGCAGCTGATTGGCCCATCCAATCTGCCGCGCGTAGAGGAGTACTGCGAGCGGGTCTGGTGCAGCGATAAGCAGAGGCGCAAACACAAGGCCATGTTGAACAAGTACAAGCTGGCACAGGAGAGCGGGCGCAAGGCACGGAACAAGGGCTCGGACGAGAGGCACAGGATCCCGCGATCGCTTAGAGACACGTAGGGAATTTCATCTCATGAACGCTGACTTGGCTCTGGGGCTGAGAGGGCAAGGACTTAGCAGAAGAGAATTTCTTCAGCTTGGGTGAAAGACATTTCTAGGAGTCAGCAGCCTGCAACTCTCACCTCTTGGCCTAACTGAACTCTGTTTGAAACATCAGACTGTATCTCTCAGTCGAGGCTAACTAGTGGCCACTCCAAGGCAACTTGCATAAACTTTTTAAACCCTTCTTTGTTTCTTGTAAAATACTGTAAATGGGTCTCCTTCGGACCGCACAGCTGTTTCGGTGTGTTGACAGTTTGATATCTCTTTCCACCACATACCGTGGTTTGTTCACACGGTACTCACAAACACACACTCATTATCACTCACTGGCCAGAGTTTCCCAGCCTCATTCCCAGGGGTTATGCTTGCAGTCTGTGAAGCTCTCGAGTATTTATTTTATATTTTAAATAAATCTGCTGTGAAGGTGTGGAGTCGAGAAAAAGCATGGGGAATTTACTGCCGAACTTACATGTTAGTCATTCAACTGAAAAGTTGCGACCATTTTACCAGCAAAAACTGACAACTCTATCAGCTAACTGGTACTTTTACTGGCAAAAGTGGGCAGTATTTATTGGCAGACCTCAGTCTTTTTCATTCTTAAAGCATCATCTGATATTTTTTTCTGGTAAAATCAATCCTTTTAATGACAAAACATGCCTTTTCTCTTTCTCATGCTTCAGTAAACAAAAGCTGACAGTCCTGCTGTCTGCTGGGATATTTTTACTGGTAAAAGCTGGATCACTCTCCCTGACACAACATTTTTTTCTGACATTGTAAGGATGTTGGTCAAGCCTATTAATGTAATACATACTGATCATTTTTACTGGAGAAAAGAAAGTTACATACGTGTTTTAGCTGACTGACGTTTGTGTAAACGTTTTCTTACTTTACTTATTAATCTTCCAAAATGATATTTATGTGATAAACTATACTTTGTGTACCACTTGCAGTTCATTTTTATTGCCCTTGTTGAGTTACTGTAGATAACGTTTGCTGTACAGTAGTCCCTCATTCCATTAGTAGTCCATTTAGTTTTAATGGTCTTGAATTTGGAAGTTGTCATGGCAAAAACAAAGACTTTGAGCAACTTATTAAACTATAGTATCAGTCATTTAATGTTGTGTCTGGTATTGGTATATGAATGAAAATGCTACCTTGGTCCAGCCAATGCAGCTGTCCATATGATAGTTCCTTGCATAGCAGTGGCAACACATTGCCATTGAAGACCATTAGGAAATCTTTCAAGTTTTTACATCATTGCTCTTTCCCAAAGGATCATCATAGCAGAATGCTGAATCTAACAGCAGAACTGCAGGAACCTTTGTTTTTGCCTGCAAAACATCCTGGTTTATATATTGAAAAAAAAAAAAAAAATGTAAATGACCGAAATGACTTCACTAAATAATTGTGCAAAGCCACAGAATGATACTGTTAACCTAAAGGATTGTTCAAATAAACTGTTCCTGACATTGTACAGGCCTTGCAAAATGACAGCAAGCATGGAGCACACCAGAGATTGACCATTGCCGCTCTATACAGAACTGAGGGGACCACCTCTGGAAAAAGTGTGTGTAATTTAATGATGTATTTATATTCTATTTAATGACCTCCCTCATGCATGTATCGGAGTGATTTTTTATTTTTTTTTGTATTTTTTGGAGCACAGCATAACTTTGTATTTTTTATTGAATCTTTTCTATATACTTTTTCTTTAGTTTTTTCCCTTATAAAAGCTGTTGCCAAGGCAATACAACTGCCTGTTGTTGGTTATGATGTGCATTTTGCTCATAGTGGGGGTTCATTACAAGTGACTGCTGCAGCCTCTGCTGATCAAAAACATGACTTGACTGGATATCGCTGCCAATGAAGGGAACACAGTACAGGGCTGCTGAGTTGTCGGGCATGTGATAGAGGCACAGCCAGCTAACTGTCTGCGGTACTCCAGGGGTGTCAAACGATGGGCGCTATAATTGTGCCCACGTAACATTACATTCGCAGATAGATTCGATGCTCATTGCTTGCATTACTCCAGATCATCATTAGCATGTTTTTTTTAGACAGGGATAAAAACACATTTAGTTATCAAATCAGAAATAAGCTTGTGTATTTAATTCAGGGGTTTTGTACATTAGTCAACAGTTGTTTCCTATTCGTTGCAGAATTGTACTGGAACTGGTGGCAAAAAACTGTGCTGTTTTTCTGCAGTGATTTGCATGGTGGCTGCCCCCCATGGTTAGGTGCTATTAAGTGAGCCGACATACACACACAGGAGGTGTTGCATATAATGTCCACTGAAATCTTGTGGTCCTTTTGTGTTATTTTCAAAAGGAAGATTATTGGAGGTCTCAGACTTCGCTATGTGCAGCACATCACAGACTCCTACTAGCTTGGAGAGCGAGGGGAAGGGAGACACCTTGCACAGGAGGTGGAAACACAGTCAGTGTGCAGCTCCGAGAGCGAGGGGAAGGGAGACACCTTGTGCAGGAGGTGTCATAGTGTTCCAATGTTCCATATCCCAGGCTGGATCGACCAGCCAGGGGCTTACACAGCTCTGTTTAAAACCACAGCCTGGCTCAATCGGTACTGGGCTTGCATACATATTTGGGATTCATGTTTCAATAATAACCAGAAATGTTTTGGGATGAAAATGTGTTGTGTATAGGTGTGAATGTGTTGCCTTCTTTCGAACCAAGTGAGATTCTACTTTCTAGAACTGGCTTGGGTCAGCTGCTGCAAAAAAGAAAAAAAAAAAGAATTGCAAAAAAACACATGACTTTAATTGCAGAGCATATGCTGTCTTTCTGTGTTGTCTTTGTTTGGATGTTTGTTTCTAGGACTTGTGACTCCTTAATACTTTTTGGATTGATTTGAAAATCTATGTTAAGTTTCATAATGGCAGGGGAATGAAACACGTTCAATTGCAGACTGTAATAATGAGGCGTTCCCCTAAAACACCCACTCCACCAGCTATTAACATACCTAGGAGCACAAGTATTTCCAAGTGCATGCTGATTTGCAGCTTTCAGCTGGAATGCATGTCAATGTCATTTTTATTACTTACCAAACCTAATAAGCAAGCTGCACTTTTTGACCCCAACACACAGACACAGAGAACCCCACTCACAGATGTTGAAAGAGCATGAGCCAAGCAGCTGGATTACATTTTCACTTCTTTCTCCCAGCTCAGCTCGACTCCCTCTCCCCCACGCCGCACCTGCTCTCCCCCCTGCCCTTCTTTCTATATAGGGACCTTGTCAAGGCAGATGAAATGTTGATCTCGAGCCTCAAAAAAAGTATCAGCAAGCAAAGTGCTCTTCAGCCTGCTGTCATGTTTTATGTGCAATACCATCGTGTAAATGGTAAAAATACAACCGCACTATAAATCATGAAATGATTTTTGGCTTTAGAGCTTTTAACCTCATCTCATCTAACCGCCAGGGGACCCAATCTGTAATGGTAGTGTACCACACAACACTGCCTGTTACACAAGCTCTAGAACCAAGCCATTCCAGCCCATAAAGCAATACAACACAATAAAAAGGGTCCTCGTCTCTCTAGATTAACTGGGGTTAATTTAGTGAGACTGTAGTAAATCTGCCCTTTCTTTATTTTAGTTTGAGATACTGTACTGTTTCAAAATACCTCTGGCATGACGACAGCATTCATTTACAACTCCCTTTCCTCTCAGAGCCTCTTGCAGCGTTCTGACAAAACCAGCTGAACAAAACATGTTTTTACTCCACAGGTCAATTCTAGCATCAGCTAATAACTGTAATTGGTTGTTTAATTTCTTATTCCCCTGTTGAACACATGTTTTATTTTATTTTGTTCTTGTATTCATTACAATGCAACAAGCTGGGATTTTGCTCCCTAGACGTATGACTTGTTGTCAGATGTCAGTAACCCTTTATACAAGCTGAATAAATACATGCAATATTAAACGGGTCAAGGTTAATAGCACTTGGATTGCAAGTGATTGATCTGACGTGCCATTATTTGCTTGTCCCTAAGCGAGAACTGTAGACTTTGCACTCAGGCACAGTGTGCACTCAAGATTCATAACGGCAGTGCATCACACAACACTGTCCGTTACACTCGCAGACCCTTCAAACAACCTGCTGTTTGACTAGCAGAAGCTTTTCTCCTCCTTAATTTCTTTGATAAAAGAACATTAATGGAATTTGCCCCCAATAAAACAGAGGGCCTGATTGATGAGGGGTTTAGGACTTGTCCGTCTTCAGGGAAGCAGGAAAAGGGAGTTACTGATCCATCTCCAAAAATCTAAAAAATTCCCAACACCTCCGAGACCGGGCCAGAGCCAGTGGTGAAAGACGTGAGCTGACGAAACCAGGATGGTGCTGACAACTATAAAACTATTAACCTCCCCACCAGCACTAAGCGTAATACCCCTTGGAGAAACTCTTCCCTGCTTTTCAGGCTCGTCCTTCAGGTGTTTCCAATCTGCGCCCTGCTAGCACTGATTATGTATATGTTAGGTAGGCCAAGCGTGTTCCTCCGCTGCCACTGGGCATAGGAGGCCATTCCTCTGGCTTTCTTCTCCGTGGCTGGTTAAGAGGATTGGTCTAATGCCTGGAATTAGAAGCAGCATGCTTCTGATCTTCCTATTAAACTGAATCAGCTTTGAACTTGAGTCGCATTTTCAACACACCGACATTCCTTGATCTCAGGTAGGGGTTTACATCTGTCCACACTATGCCTTTAGGTGTTGACATCTGTCCACACTATGCCTTTAAACCATATAACTTGCCTTTAAACCGGCTTAAAAGTGCTAAATAAGGTTAACCTCTACACTACTCAACGTTTAATACCGTACTCTAGAATTGTACTCGAGACCACCTCGGGGTACTCTTGAGTCCGGTTCTAAATCAGATCGCATCAGATTGTGCGGTTTGTCAGAAGTGTGGATGCTGTAATACCCAACAACATACTTTGTGTATATACCAAAATGAATTCTGATATGTTTTGGCACACGGACATTACAAATACAGCAGAACAGGTGCCTGAAGGAGCTGCGAATGACTATCAATACTGCTGTACTATACACAATTTCTGAGGCCTCTTGTATAATGGTGGATCAGATGCCAAAATCAAGGCACATTGAAATCTGGAGTGATGAAATCGGTCAAGGAAAACTTCAGAGTTCAAAACAAAACCCACATGTTATGACAAAATGTACCTTTACGAAACAGCCATAACGTTCATGCTAAGAAGTGCTATGTGTTCCGTTGTCACGGGCTCCATATTTCCAGGGTTGTAAGCATAAAATCCAGTGCGTGGTGGGACGATATCTTATTAAAGTCACGCAGTCCAGTCTAGGAGCTGTAAAGCAGACTATTTTAATAGGGTGTGGAGCAATTACATCCGAATAAACATGAAACGGTACTTTAGAGTGGACGCTTTGAGCTGGATTAATTAAAACGTTTTTGAGTGTGGTTCTCAGTTATGTGGTGTGGACAGGGCCTTAGGTCTTGACAGTCAGTCATTTTCTTAATTTTTTTACTTAATTTAATCTCCTTCTTTTGGACAGACCTTAAAAAACACCTTGGTTTTGCAGTGCAAAGCCACAGTTCACATGTCTCTGAACTGATCTATGAGCTCCAACACCAAACACAAAACTAATATTTTGGTGAAGATTGTAACGCGCACAGAGCGCTGTGTTTTTCATCCGCTCACAGCAGAATTTATCTTGCTGCTTTGCATTTTTTTTTCCAGCATCCGCATTACACTGAAACAGCATTGAGTTGCTTTTTGTTCACATAAATATTAAAACTGCGAACTGGAAAAAGCTGAGAAGCTATCCCACAAGAATACGGCTTCATTAAATTCATTATTTAAGCCCTTATGCTTTAAAAGAAATACTTGGTGTTCCTGCATAAATGCAGTTTTAAGACTGCAGATGTAATAGGCCTCAATTACTCTGTGTGACAGGGTTAGGGTTACCAGATTTCAGAGTGAAATTGTTTTCTTGTTTTTTCAATTAATTGAAGCAGTAGCAACTCTGAAGCAGTCCAAATAAATATATAATAACACTGTCATACTTTAAAAAAATAAACATGGGATGTATATCTATATTTTAAACCAGTTGTATAAATAGCTGTGTTAATCAAAACACAATAGAGACTAACTTAAAAGGTTAGCCTGGCTGGTCACACTTCCAAGAGAAACACAAATAATAGTAAAATTGCCATGGTATAATAACCCACTGTGCTGTCACAGCTACAGCTTCACTCTTATAAACAAGGTGAATACAGACAAGCAAAACAGGGATGCTTTAACAACTGTACTGTTTGTGACCAGAATGAAAGTTGAAAACTGGTACAATTTTGTCACACACATGTCTATGTGTAAAAAATATACTTGAGTAACTGTGTAAAATGTACTGTATATGTAATGTTAATGATTGTATTTTTTATAAATACAGGTACACGTCATTCATTGCCAATTCGTAATGAATTCCCAATCAAATCTATGCATAACAGCAATATAGTTACTTTGTGTTATATTGCTAGAAAGTAAGACGTGTGCATTGAAAAAGAAAAGAAAACAACGTACTTACTTTCATTTGTTCCTGTGTTTCTGTTTGAGTTTGGGAAGATCATGTGATCGCTCCTCATTTTTTGTATCAAACAAAGGGGAAATGTTTGATACAAGACATCTTTGTAAATATATGTTAATCAGTCAATCTTCTTGCTGTTTCTTGTCGTTAGATTACGCTGTTAAAGGATTGAAAGAAGATTATGGATGGATGGCATATTTTTAAGGTGATCACATGGCTCTGTGTTCAGCGGGACAGTTTGGGACAGTTCATGCTTTTCAATTCACAACCCAATGCATTCTGGTAAGGGTAGTCCGGTTTCTCTTAAAGGTAAGAATGGTACCTGACACAGGTAAAACGTATCAGAATGCACTAGGCTGTTCCAAACTGTCCCGGTAATCACGGAGCCATGTGGTCACCTTACCTATTTAGTTTTAGTTTGAATGCTTGATTTATTACATTCTTGGTTTAAAATGCACTATGCACTGTTTTCATTAATCAGCTTTACCATCACATGTTCTGTGACATGCATTTACCCTGGGAACCTTTTATAAGCACAAATTAATTAAGATTTTAATCCAGTGGCAAGTTTGCACCAGTTTGGCATTTTATATATGCAACTCAGAGTTACATAATTGATACGCTTACAAATGTTTTCATTCTCATTCAGAATAATGAGGTTATAATATTGCAGGACTGAAGACTGAAGCCATCTTTGCAGAGAAAGTTTCTGAAAACTCTGGACCTCCCATTTAGCTTTCCTTGTTCCCTGACTGTTTCAGAAAACGCTTGTTTAATGTTTTATATTAACCAGACAGTAACAAGCCAGAGTCATGAGTGCCAGTAATTATCATGGAAATGTTCAATAACCTGCCAGTTTCTCTGTTTCCTGTTATTACTTTGAATCAATTCACAACAAACCACAATTCCTGCAGTAAAAGCAGTGACAGCGAAGTCAAAGAGAAGCACAGGTAACCAAGGAAGATATCAGTAATGCTTTGTAAAAAACCATGGAACAGCTGGTAGAAGCATGAAGAAATAACAGCAATCAACACAAACTCATCTTTGCAGATTAGGGTTAAGATTATTATTTTACATGCTAAATTGGATCGTTTGGATTTGGAGAGTTTTGCTTTTGTTGCTACAGATAATTTTATGTTGGGCATACATAACAAACAAAGTGGTCAATTGCTTTCAGAAGGCTAAAGATTGGAAGACTATACAGTAAGAAGACTCATTAATTCCATTGCATTGTAACAGAACCCAAATGAAAGGCCTTTATTGGTCGGCTCTTTGAGGGTGGAGTCTGGTTGGCTTTATTGTTCCCAGAGGAAGTGTCCGTCACCAGGCTGCACATGCTGTGTGCTCCTCCTTGCACCTTGCTGTTGTTTTGAGGCACTGTGCAGCCAGGAAACCCAGGCTGCTAGTTCTCAGAGCAGTGCCCTTTCCTCAAAGGTGGCAGCCATTGTCCTGCCATGATGAGATCTTCCTGTGTACTTGAGCTGTGGAAAATAGAATACTTGTGTGGTGTGCAGTGCTGCTGCAGTGCCAGAGTGGTAACTGAGTCTCTTAGCAGGTGGAACACACACCATGCCATGCCATGCTATTTTAATTTATATAGCCTCCTTCAGGGAGCCCCAGGGCACTTTACAAAATAGAGCAAACTAAAAAGAACTCAAAACAGTTCTTTTAGTAAAAGACCACATCAAAATAATGTATTAAAAACCTTGATCTACTCCTCGTCATTCCAAATAAAACCTGGATGTGATGTTCTGAAGCGAATGAGTTTGAAAACAAAATGCTCCTCTCAGTTCTGGAATTACAAGGAAACTCATTGGTTGTAGACAGTCTGAAAACTAAAGCTGCCCACCAAAACAGGTGTCCGGATTCTAAGTTCTGAGACTTCGGTTTGCCCCCCCCCTGGATGAGGGATCACTGGGTAACAAAGACTGAAACAAGATTGAGAAGATTAGAGCAAGAGTTAACTCCATGTGCTGTGGACGGTCCGCTCCGAGTCGAGAGCAGCACTTGCTACATGCCTCTCGTTACACAGGGTGTGTTTTTAGAGGAGCGATTTGGGTCTCTAATGTTACCTTTCCCTTCTACTGTGTTTTGTGTGCAGAGTTCAATATTTGTTTTCAGTAAAGTTTACACTCACACAAGGGGTTTCCTGCCACCCCTCACTACTGGGGATCCTGTCTCCTTTAAATCAACATGCCGCTGTGACCTCGGGGTTAATTTGCCCAAACGAGCTGCAGAAAATGAGCCTTGATTAGTGCAATTAATCATCAGACTTTGGTTTCAAGGACAGATTTCTGTCAACAGCACTTTAGAAGTTTGATTTGAGTTTGCAGGCGAGGAATTAATGATGAGAAACAGTAATGTAATCAGGCAGTCCTTTTTTTCTTTCTCAAAGTTATTTAAAGAGCAATGATGATTGAACCGTCGAATGGATTTCTTTCTTTCTCTGTGCTGGTAAAGGACTCCAGGTTGACCGTATCGACCCAATGGAATCAGAGCAGGGATGTTGGTTTGCCGCTCGTGAGAGAAAATGCACTGAAGTCCCAGTCCAGGCTGGTGAAGGCTAAGTCAAGCCTTTCAATAAATATATTAATCACACTATGTTATACAGCTCTTGGAAATTGATCAGAACTTTATCAATGTGTCACTTGTAACCTTTTTTTTTTTTAAAACTGGAATTCTTTTGTGTATAACACAGCATGATAAATGTTGCTTTTAATGGGATAATTTGTTTTAAAATAAAAAGCAGTAAAATTACATTTCATTGAAAATTAATAAACTAACTCCTGCTAAGGTTTTTTATTATAGTCATATTTAAGTAATTTAAACAAACTGCTCAGTCCAAATCTGATTCTGCTGTTTGATTCCAAGTGCACCGAAACAATGGACTGGAGCCCAATGCGAGTGGGGTGCTAGAGTCCTGCAACTTTCAAGAAAGAGGAGAGGACAGAGGAGACAGGTGCCCCAGAGGGGTGTATATATATATATATATATATATATATATATATATATATATATATATATATATATGTTATATATATATACTATCATATATCATATCATCAGTTCAATTAGTTTGTATAGCCCAACCCAATTTCTAGAAATTTCTCGAAAACAACTAATGATAGGAAAAATCTTTTGAAACAGAAGGTTTGCTTTTGTTGATGAGGAAAAAAGTTACAAAAAAATAGATGTATATATCTCACTGCAGGAGCACAGGAAAATAGATAAATGCATTTAAACAAACATCTACGCGCAATTAAAAGTTCGGAGATTCACACAATTTTAAAGAATTCAAAGCTGTGTTGTGGCAGGTTTTCCTTGACTGGTAAAACAGGAAACCTGCTAATTGTGGCTGCAATTAGAGTAATCGCATTGTGCCTGATCTGCAGAGGAAGTGCCTCCCTGTTCGAAAAGGTCCATTGCATACTCCAGTTCTCAGATCCTCTCCACTTTCATCCCAGGGCCCGTCGCTCCGGGGCAGCCTGTCAGCGAGACGGGATCGGACAAGATGGGAATCATTACACAAGGCAGGGGACGGAATTCAGCCATCTGAAGATGTTTTAATCAGTGCAGTTCTTAGAGCACGCACACAGATGCACTCATTTCTAAAAAGTCCCTTTCCCCAAGCTAAACGCTTTTTAAATAGACACCTAAAGCAAGAGGCGCTTGGTAAGACTCCCGCCTGAATATCTATTTTAAATGTAAACATAAGTTGTTTTTCCCATAGTAAAAGCATAACAAAGTGTAGTAAAACACAATGAAAGCATGGTAAAGCACAGACAAGCATTGCAATGAATAGCAAGGTGTGACAAAGTATATTAATAAACATGGCAAACCAGGGTAAATTATAATATATAATTATAATATTATAATAGTAAAACCAAGGGAAAAGGGTGGGAAAACTGCAAAACACTGTGCACACACTTTTATAAGGGTAGTGGCACGCTAAGAGTACTGGGTTTTAATAAATATCAGGAGGCTTTTTTAAAACAATATATCCACTGTGGAAAGCAATCCTTTTTAAATACAGTAGAGAATAAACACATGCACACTTCTAGAGGAACACAGCTAGAAGACCTGAAGTTGGGCTCTGCTCCCTGAATGTTTTAATTGGAAACTCGTTTCCTCTGCTATCTGCACTACCCTTTTCTCAGCTCAAGGGCGTAACTGCCTGTTCCTGGGAGGGGAGGTCCGTCTAACTACAGTAAAGGCACTTTAGTGCAGAACTGTACAGTTCAGTGGGATAGTATCCTGTGAAGGGCCTTTAAGATTGGAGAAGCTCCATTTTTCTTGTGACAGCACAGGAGGTCTGCCAATCCCAGATGACAGCCTTGAACAAAACCAAAACTCCAGCCATATTAAAATGGATGAATGTGGATTTGAATACGTTTAGCTTCAGTCATGTGTCCAGAAAATAGATTTTGAAAGCATTGGTTTTCAAATGTCAGTCACAACTTGAGATCTTGATTGAAAAACTCCTTACCCAAGTAATGACTGTCTGACTGTTACTCCTCATTAAATTCTAAAAAAGGACTGAACATTCTACACCATGTTATTTTTGCGATTTTCCCCCATGCTCTTCCCATTGTTATACTGTGCATTTCCCCTGGTTTGCCATGTTTTTTAATATGCTTTACTGTACCTTGCTATGCTTTACAATGCTTGTTGCTTTACCATGCTTTCGCTATGCTTTATCACACTTTGCTTTTACTATGATACATTGTTATGAAGAGTTCTTTTACAAATTGAATGGAAGAAAAGCAGAGACTGCAGTCTAACTTGAAACATGGTCCTGGAAAACACATACAAATATCTCTCAACTTCCTAGGAAATCTGAGACTTTCTAGTTCCGTTATCAAACCCATTAAAAACCACTTCCCCTGGGTAATTGAGTTCACCTAAACAGAATACAGTAGGGACTTGTTGATCTGGTGCAGTTTGCAACGTGCACACACACACGCACACACACGCACACACATGCACCGAGGGTTGCAGATCGTTAGGGTATGGCTGGCTCCCCTTTATCAGCCACTTCTCCAGGAAATGAGCCTCTAATTAAGCCAGTTGAATGTGAGACCTGCCCAGCATCCCCTTACCTAACACACTGGGCTCTCTCTGTAGGACCAGCAGGGGGGCTAATTGGTTGCCAGTTTGATGAATTGTTCCCCCATTTAATTTCCCCACCGACCAAGTGGAGGGATGCAATAAAGTGAAACGAGGGGTGCAGGTCGTAATTATTTTAAAACTATTGGGCTGAAATAATGGAAATGCCTGACCTTCAGCTTAGCAAATACATAGTGGTGCTGAGAATATAATGGACAGCTGTGTGTTTTAATGGGCGCAGACACTTTTTTGTGTAAATTGGGTCGTACCATTTTTTTAAATGGCTTTTTTAGTGCTTGTTCTGGTTAGCAGTCGAGATCAGGTTGTTTAATGGATTGAGAGAGCACTGTGGTAAGAGGACAGAGTCTGTGCTGCAGATGTGAAAGGTGCTGTGCAGTTTGCATATTAATCAATCTTGCATTGCTGGGGTGGGATATTCAAGCATGCAGTACATGCTTCATGAGTTGGTTGTCTTACACGGCTTACTACAGGAACAGCAAAACATCACTTTAGATTGCACTCAGCCAAGGCCCATTGGTGTACTTTCTGTCTTAAAGGGAAAGAATGACCTAACTCTTGTGTTTAAGATTCAAATGAGTTTATGAATTCAAAGACACAGATACTGTAGACTTGAAAACTGTATATAAATGACAGATTAAGGGTATGTAATTATACTGTATGGCTGAACTATCTGTCCTGTGCTGCCCCCTTGTGGTTCCAGTGGTGAACTCCATGTGTTGTAGGCTAGCCGCTTGGCTACAGCTTTTCTGATGCATTGTATCTACAAGCATGCTGTAGCTGCAGAATGTACACATTATCCTAAAACAAGTCCCGGCTCAATCAACGTTAACCTTCAACCTTTTGAACAGGATTAGAAGGCTTTACCATTAGCCTCTGTCACATCATTCACTATACAGTACCATATGATTCCCTGCAATAAATCTGATTTGTATTTATATATCACTCATGGAAGGTTTGTTTGTTGACGGGCCCGGGGTCCTTCTTCACAAATCTTTATCTCAAGACTTATTGTACATTTTTAGAGCCTGTCTTTAAATCCCTTGTGAGTTCAAGCTTTGTCTGCTGTAATTCATTCCGAAAAACTGCCCTTTTATGATATAATGAAAATACCTTCTAAAGGGTAACAGCTAATGAAGAGGTTATTATAGCTTCATTTAGTTTGACCAGCTGGGGAGGCCAGCACTAAATCATACAGTTACAACACCCTGGCAATTTATTACAATGACCCCGCTGAGCTGCAAGCAGTCTGCTGTGCCATTACTTGAGTGTACATAAGCTTCTCTGCACCCATAAAGTGTTAGCTGCCACTTAAACACACCAGATACGAGGGCATTTTCTTCATTTAAGTAAAACAGAATAATTTAAAAAAAATAGTCAATTTCCAAACTAAGAGCAGTGCAAAGTAAGTAACTTTATTTTATTGTGTTAATTTAATACGTTTGATCTGAAACGTTTCTCCACAGGAACTCGTTCTGTATTGTGCGCCACAGTGAATTTTGACCTTTTCTTATAATCGTAGCCATGCTTGCTCACCCATTCCAAGCAATACATTCATACACATACACCTCCAATGCTTTATAAGCACTGGAGACCAAACAAACTGAGGGGTTTTTATTACCTATAAAAACCAAGTGCCTTCTGTCCACAGCACTCAATCACAGGATATATACTTGCCTATCTGCATTTTCTTTTAATAACAATATATTGATATCTGATCTGTCCCAGACCAATCGATACCAACCTTTAAAAGCACATTGTCTAGCCCACCTGTTGTTTGTTATTTTTTGTATTATTACCTTTTTAAATACAACTTTAATGCTTAACTTAAATATTTCAAGGAGTCTTGTCTTTCCTTCGTCGGTGCTAGCAACAGCAGAAAAAGAGTTCAGGTTTCGCTTATAATACAGAATACAGAAACAACAGCTCAGCTCTCCTTTAAAAAAAAAAAAAATACAAAAATACAAAGTAATTCAATAAAAACATGAAATAAAAAACATGAACTCCTTTTTGGATACATTGCTTTGCACCTTGTCAGAAGCTGTCCAGATGCATTGAAACCTCGTTAGCAAGAACTTGGACGTAAGTAGCAAGTACTAGGAAAAGCGTTGGTCTGTCACCTGATAATGCATGGCCAATGTATATTCTTGACTTACATGACAATAGAAGGTGCTTTTGTGGTACTTTATTACAAGCTACAGAAATATAACTTAAAGGAATACGTGTCTTACTGGCTGTAATATTTTTGATCCAAAGTTTATTTTTTGGAGTTTTAATCAATCTTTTTGCACACTCTATAGATATAAATACAAAACCTTTACCAAACCAGCCAAAATAACTACCGTACATGGACCATAAACACAAGCGCACACTAATCTACTCTTGGAGTCACACACTGTACAATGACAAATTCCACAGTAGCCATATGTTAAGCCAAGGTGAAGGATGAAGTCTAGCCTCCCTCTTCACAAGGCGGAGCAACAGAGTGAAGCAAAAACAAATACATTTGTTAGTGCTGTACTTAAAGCCATTCCTCTACGTTTCTTGCTGAAGAGGTTTTGTGAACTGGAATGAATAACAGTGGTCAAGCTTGCCTGGAGTGGTTGAGCCAGAACTGGAAGCTGAAGAGCGCAATAGTTAAAAAACAACAAATAAAAAAAGGGATTCAACGACTTGCTGGTGGTTTGAGGACCCACAGTACAG
Source organism: Polyodon spathula (assembly GCF_017654505.1). Classification (NCBI taxonomy): domain Eukaryota; kingdom Metazoa; phylum Chordata; class Actinopteri; order Acipenseriformes; family Polyodontidae; genus Polyodon; species Polyodon spathula. Next base: position 2,009,544 of record NC_054556.1, on the reverse strand, counting down.
TACCTAAAAGAAAAGATTACATTTTCAATCTTCTAGATTCTAAAGGAAAGTCCATTCTCCCCCTCCCCATTTCAGTTGTCGGCTTGTTCAGTGTGCAGTCCCGTGTTTTGTGACATGGATAATCCTACGCAGTTCCCAGACAAAACCAATGTGTCTCAAGTACAGGACAGACACTGCAGTACCATTGTGCCCAAGATGGGTGATTTCATGCTCTCCGTGATAGTGTCATGTGCTTCATCATGGACCATGGCATCACCTCACTAATCAAATATGCCATTGTCTCTATTGTAAGTGATGTCATAATTGTTGTGAAATGAATGACATCATCTACTGATGTTCAAAGGTCCCAGAAAGATGACACTGCGTTATGAAGGACATGCTGAGTGCTCTCCCATTAATTAGTGGTCCTCAGGAATCATAGTTCTCTGGTCCTGGAAGAATGGACGGAGGTCCCAAACTGTATGACTATTAATCCAATTCTCTCAGGCACCCATGACCTCCAGAGTTGATTCTTGGTTGTAAGTGATTCCAGTTTCATCCAAGGTTTTTTTTGTATACTAACAAGATGTAATATTAAGATTTGTCCGTTGCCCTAAAAAATAACATAATCCTTGTAATTCGTGTCTTTTCATGCAGCACAACCGTGTGACATTGACATCAGTTCCAAAGGTGTAAGCCCGGACTCTCATGCTACTGGGCATTAGGAAACTAATTTGTTCCTGGATCATCATGTTGGGAGTTGGCCCAGGAATGGAGTGTCCTGGCAGGCAATAATATTGAACAGTCAGAAACCAGAGCAGAACAGAAGGGGCTGGGGAGAAGTGTGTCAGAGGCCAGGTTCCAGGGAAGGAACATGATCAGGTCCATGGGTGATGAGTTGGGTAATCCCAGTTCTCTTACTGGCAGGACTAATGGAAGAACAATGAAGTTAACACAGGATTCCAATGGAGACTGCATCATTAATTTTTCTAATTTTTTTTTGCCAGAACTATTTTGAAATACAGAGCTTTGGTTGCGGCAACCTTTGGATATAAACGGGCTTAAACAACCAATTGTGGGTTTAAGAGCAGTCCATTGCCCACCTCTATGGGGGTGCGATTGGTGGGGGAGGGAGTAAAATTGAAATGAAAATCAACGAAAAGGATAGGTTTGAGGGCTACACCCTTTTCACTCCACCTTCCTCTTCTATTACCTTCCTTCTCAGCCTCTCGTTCTATTTCTCTCTCTTTCTCTCTCCCTCCCATCAGCAGACAATCACCAGGTGGTGGCGCTCCTGGGGGCCCGTTCTGGTCTCAGGGTCTCGTGGGTCCTGCGGTTCCGCGCCTTTCGGATCTCTTGCAGGTGTTTCCACTTGCTGGGGTTGACTTGGACTCCCAGGGGGGGAGGGGCTGGTTTCTTGGGAGGCTGGAGCAGCTTCGGCTGCCGGTTCTTGCGCTTCCACACCTGCTCGCAGATCTGGTCAACGGTCTTGAGGTTGGGGTGGTCCACCAGCTGCATGAAGTCTCGGTACCAGACCTTCTGGCTGGAGGAGAGGGAGGAGCCATGGGGGTCCAGCTGGTCTTTGGGGGAGTACCCATCCGCATTGCCCGAGGAGATCATCTCCAGGGAGATGCGCAGCAGGGTCTGGGTGAAGCCGTGCTCCATGGAGTGGCACTGGTACTCCCCTGCGTCATTCCTCTGAACGGTCCTCAGCAGCAGACCCCTGTCCGTCTTGATGATCCGCTCATCCGGGTGAACCTGGAACAAGGCAGCACACCCCTGATCAGGTACAGAGTTGCTTTAAAGTGCAGTAAAACCTCTGTTACACAAACTAATTGAGAACAGGGGGTGACTTTAGTTGAGAATTAACTTACAACTGTAAAGTTCTTAACCAAAGTGGTGAGTACAGTCATTAGTGTGCTCACCCTGCCCTCCCGTACCCACCTCGTCTCGACGTCTGTCCGGCTGGCTCTGGAAGGTCCAGGTCACCTGGGCCTGCAGGGATTTGGGAATGCACTCCAGGAAGGTGCTGCTGCCCTCTACCCCATACAGCTTCTTCTCAGTGACTCTGTGCTGGTGGTGGTCTGGAGGGAATGTGTCATATCACCATGAGAACAAAATACAACCTCAGAACAACTCACAGCAGTCCCAGTGTCAGGGAGCAGCACACTGAACACATCATGAAATCTAAAGCGGTACTAACACACACACAGGCTGCCACAAGTGTTGTACTGCCTCTCAGGTACTCAGTCTTGTGCTAGTGGACTCATTGGGGTTACTGCATATGCTTTGCTTGCTTCACATGGGCTTACCTCCTGAGCATAGTGTGTTTGGGTCTCCGTTTCTCACATCCTGACGCCTGAATCGCCTGTGGGAGTGCATGACAAAGCAAACGTTTTAGAATCAACAGTGCAGTGCAGTTTCTTTTTAAAGAAAGAAATTGATTACTGTTCATGGATTTACTGCTCGCGAAGGAGAAAGGTGAACTGCAGTGAGTCTCATTGCAGGAGGGGCACTATGTGATCTACCCCCCTGACAGCACTATGCTTAGACAGCCATACTCGTTTACTGTGGGACATACAACCCCACATGAACCCAGGCCTCTCCTGTCCTGACCAGTTGAATAGCTTGTGTATTAACCCAGGGTTCACCACGCCCCCTGACCCAGGCACCCTTACCGCTTTGTGTTGGGGAGGTAGCGGGTGCAGGACGTCCCGTCCCAGGCGCAGTAGGGGTCTCGTGCCAGGCAGCACTCCGCACACGCCTTTCCATAGCTACTGCAGCGATGGAGGGGCACCTGGGCCAGCCCCGTCTCCGAGCCCACGTACAGCTGTTGCTATGAACAGAGAGAAGACATTCACATCAGAACAGAACTCCAGAACAGCCCTCAGTTATCTGCCATTGCAACTGATTCTGTATGTAGATATCTTTTTATAGCAGATATCTGGAAATGCCAAAACACACAGTCACCGATTCAATTCAAGTAATACCACAGTTATCTCTGATGGGCATTAGACCTGCATTCTCAGGCTCTGTACAATCAGCAGAATTACAGCCCTGCTATTTCATAATGCAGGCTGTTAACATTCAGTGAAAAGCACGAGTGAGAAACACTTTGTCACAAATGGCTCTTCAGCTAACCTGCACATAGAGCAACAGCGGGCCCTAGTGGTGTAAAAGGTAACGTGATGTACGCACTGCTTCAATTATCTGTTCCCAGTTACTGGCTCCAGTTCTTTCTGCACTAGCCTTGTGGACTTACCCGTTTTGATGAGATCTGCATGTTGGTGATGGGAGACGCGTCCTGCAAAATAACACAACCAGTTTGATGGTAAAGTGTCTCGCTTGTAAGTAAATGTACATTTCTTTCTACCTGCAGTGGAACAGGTAGTAACGGCACTAGCTGAAACTTCTGGAAGGTGCAAGTTCTGTAGTCTGTGGCATGCTTCAAAGCTACTTGGTCTAAAGTTGTATTTTTAGAAATACAAAAAAGAAACATATTAAATGCAATAACAAGCATGAACCCTAGCAGTCTTGCTCAGTGTCCTCAATGAGAAAGTCTTAACCCTCCTATTAGGAGTATGTTCAGAGCTCAGGTACGTCTGTTAACCTCTGCCTCATAGAAATTTGTATAAATCTTGTTAATAAGCATCTCTCCAGCCAGGTGCAGCCATTTCCAGACATCATATGCAAATATAATAATAATGAAAGATCAAGTGAAAGCATTTATTTTTCTTCACGCATGCAAAGCTAAATAGATATACACCTCAGGTCATATTGTCATATTATGTTTGTATAGAAGTTCTAAACAAAAAAGAAACATCGAAAAGTTCTTTTTTGTTTGTTTGTTAGTTTGTGACCCCAACTTACTAAGTGTCATAAAATATATAAAGCATGATAGGAGGGTTAAGTCAAAGGTTTTGCCATTGTTGTTTTCAGTACTTCTAAACATGCCACAATGGAGTGTTCTCCAGTTGGGGGTGATGTGGAGCAGTAGACAGGGTCTGGGAGGAAAATGCTTTCTGTACAGTGTATTCCTCCACTCTTACACATGCACAGAGCGGGCCCTGTGCTGGGGAATCGCTGGCTTTACCTTGAACACCTGCAGCTCCTCCAGAAGCAGCTCCTCCATGTTCTTCCAGCTCTCCTTGGGAACGGAGATCACCTTCAGCACAGAGCCCACGTCTGGAAAAAAGCACAGCACAGCCGGGCACGCTCAAACCAAACCAAGGGGGCTGAGAAAACGGACTCCATTGAAGTTCTAATGTGATTTCCAACAGCATATATTAACATGCAGTGCTAAGGTAAGGCAGGACCTCACTGAAAGTGTAAACAGCAGAAGATCTACTAGTGGATAATCCTAATGCAGCATATGTTGGCTGTTCAGTGCAAAAAAAAAAAAAAAACTACACACAAATTCAAATGAGCAAAACAAATCCAAACAAGTTACTCAAATTAAAATTACAAGAAATAATTTAGGAACACCGGCCAAAACAAAAACACGGCTCGCTACTCAATTTTTTTATTTGGATTCCTTTAAAGGTATCAAAGTAAGTAGTTTCAGTTCTTGCTAAAGTTTATTTCAAGACCCATGAAGCAGGAAAACTGCATACCTTTTTTTCCAAATTCTGTACGAACTTTAGGAAGTGAAAACCAGTCTGAGTACTACAAGAGGCAATTAGCGGTTTATTGAAATCATTTTGGGGGCTTTGCCAAGGATAGCCTTATAAAGATATCTGCATATTTCAAACTGCAGTACATAACACGAGCAAAGAGCCAGTAAGATCTTGAACAGAAGAAGAGTGTGGCCAGTGAAAAGGAGCTGTAAAACTCTTCCTACAGTAAGTCCACAATCCCACCTGTGCCGATGAACATGACGTCATACTGCCCGTCCGCGGCGGCCACCCTGTCCACTGCAATCTGGGTGAAGCTGTGCTCCACGTTGGTGCGCATGAAGACGGGCCGCCGGTTCAGCGGGTACACGGGGTTGTACATGAGGGGGTGGTGCCGTGCAAACTGGATCACGTCATCGGGGAACTCCTTCGTCGACTCAAAGCTCCCGAACGTCTTGCTAGGACACTGAAACAGAAATTCCACCCAGCCGTCACTCGTGCGAACACACACACACACACACACACACACACACACACACACACACAAAACGGTTCCTAACAAAAAAATATTAGCGTTGCGACTGGGACGGGGGGGGGGGGGGGGGGGGGGGTTTTATGTTCGAATGTTCTTTCAAAATTCACACAAATATTCAGAAATTCTTTATCACTGAATTAACTAAAAATCAAAAGTAAAATTTTATAAATTAATAACGTAAAAATTCAATAAACCCTGGTACCCAGTCAAATGGCATATTAAAGAAAGGAGAGAAACCCTCTTCTGTGCTGTGGAATGTCTGTTACTCATTTCAGATGACATTTGTGTATTGCCACTGTGTCTCTTCATACAGTCGTTTATGAACGAAATTAAACCCCTCAATGTGTCTCAGCTTGGGTACCCACCATTCCAGGACGAGGGTAGGGCACCTTGCCCTGGAAGGGCACCCACTGGTAGTTGGGCCCCTCCTTGTGTGCGAAGGGCCCCAGGAAAGCCCTGCGGATGTCGTTCATGGTGTAGATACACACAGCCGAGCCCTTGAACACGCTGCTGTAAGAGGGGGGCACAAAGAGGAGAGTCAGCACAGGCAACTCGCTCATTAAAGATTAGCATGGTACCATTTAAACGTGTCAGTAAAATGGACTTGAGTTATCCATATATATATATATATATATATATATATATATATATATATATATATAATATATATATATATATATATATATATATTACATTGCTCCAGGGTCAATAAGGGAGGAAGGATTTCACACAGAGGGGCGCACTGACCTGGAAGTAGAGAAGACGGTATAGACCAATGGGTTCTTCCTGTCTCTTGTCTGCAGCAGGAAAACATCCCCTAGAGAGGGTGAGAGGTCAAGAGGTCAGGCAATTAAAGACAAGTCTATTAAAAGAAAACTATGCTGCTTTCTTTAGAGGATTCATTTAATGAATTAGTTATAATATTGCATAAGAGAAGTTATTATTGTGTACTGGATATTATTGTGTTTGTTATGTAAAATATGAAACAGGAATCTGACATGTAAAGTAATTCCTTACAAAAAAAGTCTCAAAAGGGAACCAATTTTAATAGGGAGAAATCTCTATGATGCATATTTTGAAAGCGTTAAATTAACCCTTATTTTCCAAATGTTGTGTGTTAACATTACAAGACAAGACAAACATACAAACTGGAGAGTGTGCAAGAAATCCTGAATTCTAGCTAGCGAAGGTTTAGAGTCAACGTGACATCACAAAGATGCAACAGTATCTCTCCGTGTTGAAATGAAGGAGCGGCTGTCTTACTGAGCTCATCGAAGTATGTGTCGCTGCCATCGCTGCCCGGGACCGAGCAGATGAGCCGAGTCTTCAGGAAGCTAGTCCACTTGTTGACCAGACTGCGCTGCCCGCCCACATCATTCTGAAACACAGGCCAGAAACAGCACATCAACGTCCAAGCATTCCAAGTCATTATGACCAGATCTGCACACGTTGCATTGCAGAGGCACACCAGACATACATTGCATTGCAGAGGAACATCATAGACACACATTGCATTGCAGAGGAACCGCATAAACATTTCAACACAGTACTGTTGATAAACTCCCTGTCATTAGGAAACATTCAATTCACTTGATAGCATTTCCTGGCAAAACTCTACTGCAACAGCAACAAGCTGATGTTGCAATGCTATTGGCTGCTCACCCTGCACAGCTGTCCAATCCGGGAGTAGGTTGATTTGCCCAAGCCCTGTCCCTCGACCGCCGTCTCACGGAAGAAGAAGAAAATCTTATCATCGTCGGGGTTCTCGCTCTCCGGGACCCAGAACGCACTGATGAACTTCGGCTCTGCGGCAAACAAACCAAATCAAACAAGAACGTCAAGAGAGCTTTCCAGTTGTATAATACTGCTACTTCTACCAGTGCATTCACATTATAACAAGAACTGGGTCATTCTGTGCCTTCAACACCGCTGCCATTAATAAAGATCTGCATCAATTAACCAGGCATGTGACCAAGCAAAGATTCACAATTCCGATTGAAGAGGCTGAAAAGTTTGTAAAGGTTATTGTGGTATTTCTAGGATTACTTCACCACTACGAGTATACTCTAACTCATCCCTCACAAAGTATATAAGATAAAGTTCATGCATCTTTCAGAGTTTTATTGGGGGGAGGGGCTCACCGTTGAGCCAGCGGGAGTCGTGCTGCTCCGTCCGGATGGAGTTTCGCTGTCCCAGACTCCGGAAGATGGTGAAGTCCCGTCCCATCAGATCAGTGGCCACTCCAGAGTACAGCTCATCCCCTGCAGACAAGCGAGAAGCAAGGAAACACAGTTAAAGAAACAAACTGAACACACAAATCCGGTATTGGTAAAACCTGCCTAGACCCTGCGCAGTGCTCATTCTGTTCACTAGAGGGAGCTCACATTATGAGCTCTCTCTCTCTCTCTCTCTCTCTCTCTCTCTCTCTCTCTCTCTCTCTCTCTCTCTCTCTCTCTCTCTCTCTCTCTCTCTCTCAGTGACACCAAGTTGGGAGCAGCAGACACTTTCCTGTCCTGTATCTCATCCGTTCTCATTGCCCATTCTCATCCTACTTGACCCTGCCAAGGGACCTGACACCCCTCCACCCAGCAATCTGCAGACTAAGGGAGGATCCCCTTGCAGCTTCTCAATAGCAAGCGGGTTAAAAGTTTCACTGGTTAGGAGCTGTATTGCATGCATCTCTTTTTCATGACAATATGAAATGATATGCTCACATAGTGTAGCAGCAATCAGGCCCTATCATCTACAGCATAGGTACCTGGATCCAGCAGTTTGTCAATGGCGTTGCATTGGATTAAAAACTGTGCCTGGCACTGCTTTACCGGTGTGTGTGTATATACACTGTATCGCTCCTTATACTGACCGATGAGCACTGAGGCAGCCTGGTGCTTGGGATCGTAGGGACTCTTCCCCTTGCCGTCCTCTACCTTGTTGGGGTCGATCCGAAACACGCTGTCCTGGGGACAGAAGGATGCAAACGTCAACGCTGGAGCAAAAAGGCATATACTAGGGGTAGAAAGTGGACTTCAATGCTGCTTTAGCACAAGGAGCAATGAGAGTGGTAGGTGTCCAAGGTATTAAACACAGGTGCTTACCTCTATCTTCTGTCCCACCTCCACGAAGGCACAGGTGGGGTGGAAAGCCCCTGTCCCGCAGGCATACAGGTGCGTCCGATTGTAGTGGTGCAGGACTTTAACATAATTCACACAGTCTGACTGCAATGCACAAGAGAAGCTTTTATCTAACAGCACCCAATACTATATATATATATGTTATCTAAGAGTGATTAAACAGGCAGAACTCTATCGACGTCTATACAGTATTTCTAATAGGTGGGATCAAACCTCCACCAGTGGTCCTTTGAACCCTCATCCTATAACCTTTATGGAGGAACAAGTCCACAAGCAGCCCTCTGCACAGCAGAGGAGAGATCATTCAGGAAAACTACCTTAGCAGGGTGACTCAGGACTCCCGCTACCCAAACAGCTTTCACTTTCCACGACACCCAGGGAAGCCAGGGGAGCAGGCGGTCTGTAATTACGCTGTCAGATCCAGTCTACGAGACCTCAAGGGGGGGGAGACTGCAGCGGGCCAGGAGTTCTACTGAATCTAATACCCTTCCCCGACATCTGTTCCTCCTCTCCTGGGTGTCATCATCCCTGGATCGGTGATATCACCCTTCTCTCTGCATTAGGACCAGCTAATTTGTTACACTGTATGGAATTACCTGGGACACCAGCTTACATCTGTCTGATGCGGCTAGGGTTTCATATAAAGGTCATGGAGAAGTGGGGGATTCAGAGGGTTATTTTTATACATTTGTGCATAAGTTTATCTGTTTTTTTATTTGTTTATTCATTGATTGGAGGAACTTTGGGTTCACCAGGAAAATCCACACTGTTAGTGTTACAGATTTCTCTAGGAATCAACATTGAGTGCTACACCTGTATCAGTTTTTAAAGTGTTTCAAGTGTTTAAAATGAGCTCTATTTTCTTTCTATTGTTGATTTGGACTCTTTTTCTTATCTAACCCATTCAGGATTAGACCTTGCCCAGATTAATGATTTGTAATATAATATAATATGCTATACTATATAATATGCTTGCTTTGTTTAATCAGTAATCCATGCTTTTGTCCAGTCTGCTGGTCTAAGTCAGTAGTGAAACTCTAACCATTTGATTTTCCATTCGGAAAGAAAAGAGGTTGCAGAAGATAGAAAACATACAAAAAAAAAAGATTAGCTTTAGGCAAATATTGTCATGGCGTTTTAATTCAGAACATTTAATTCCCTAATGTGAAACTGGAACATCAGGACATGCTCTGGCAGCATTCTGAATAGCTGCATGAGAAAAAGCATATGTGGAATATTCTGTGACAAGAAGAATATGCAGTCATAGAAACAGCATTTCACAATTCAGAATCCTCACATGCACGTCAGCGAAGTCCGGCAGACTGTGTTTGAATATTATTGAAAAAGCATACAGCTCCTGTTGCCCTATTCCAAATACATTTTCCAAAACTGCAGAATCCTGCACACCGCTCGCAGTTGTTTATAGTGATTGGACAGTACATGAAGGAGGGGAGCTAGAGAGAGTGTCTTTAACTAGACCACAGGGGCTGCAAGGTTAATCCTGCTGTGTAGTTAAGGTGTGTCACTTTACTGATGCTTTCCAGGGAGATTTACACTAATATGGAAACGTTGACACAGACTGTCAAGCCTTAGAAAGCTGGAGTAAAACCGCTCCAAGATCAGAGTCAAGACATCGGATTTTAGGACGGCTTAAAAGCTTTTAATGTAACAATAAACGGTGTTCAGATGAAAGCATTCAGATTTGTTTTGAGTGTTAAGTTAAAAGCCTCCTGACACAGCCTCCCCTCTCCTCTGCGCATGATTGATCAGAGGGTGCTTCCCCTGCAGTCTCACAGCCATGTTCCTGCTCTCTTTTATTGGATTCTTCCATGGTCAGGGACCTTCACACCCAAGTTCACTGTGCCAAGGTTTACATTACAATTGCACCTGTCAAAACCCAGCCTGGGGCCACACACAGGATACAGTAGAGGCACATAGAACAATTCTTTGCAAAGCTTTACTGTTACCGTGATAACAGATCTTTAATTACACAGTGAAAATTGGAAGAATAAAAAGGCTCTTGCTATACAAAAGAACAAGAAAAGGTTCTGCGCACCTAAATCATCAAGAGAATAGCTTCTCAGGAGATGTAAACAAGGACACAGATGGAGAGTGTGAGAAACTCATGGATTTCAACACTTTTTTTAAAAAAAGCCTTCAAGGTGTGGCTTCTTGTTTCCATCTTAATAAAGTGTGACTGAAATGGCGAGTGTGTCCCATCAGTGGTTACTTGGGTCAGGGTGTGGTGTTTGTCATTGATCTAAAACAGCACCACAATGATGACACAATAAGAGCAGCATGGCTTTACTCCAGTGAAATGCAGCTCCTAGATTACAGCACCGTGGGGTTTCAGGACACACTTGTTAAGTCTCTATAGACACGGGAGTACCTGCTGTTTAAACAGGCTCTGGTTCACAGTCCCAAGGCTGCAACACAACCCTCCGAATGACCTTTTAAAGGCCAGAGGTTCTCCTCCCTGCTGTGCAAACACACAGCACAGTAATTAAGGGTGGTGAGAGGATCCTGGGAGGGTCTGGAGACACAGCGCTTCGATCTTTAACAGGATCTCCTTCAGGGGGCCGGAGCCTGCCGCGATGGCCGGGATACGGGTTACGCAGCCAGGACCCCCTTGCAAATGAGAAGGTTTATCTCAAGGGTTTATATCCTGGTTAAATAAATCAATACAATTGAAATTTGAGATTTCTATAGATTCCAGGCAAGGTTTGACCCAAAAACCAGAGGTAACAGGGCAATGTATTTTGATAGCTTGTCAAGATACAGTACAACACTGAAAATATTTTTTTGGCTGTCGAAACACTGACGTAGACTGATTTGAATGGACGAATAAACAAGGCAGTGACTTCTGGAACAATGAATAATAATAAGTACATTAAATGTAATTTTGCATGAATTAACACATTAATTCCCATTGACTTCATATGCAGTGAGTGTCTAGTCAACTCACTTGTTCGTATTACACCTCCCGAATCAAGAGTAATTGTGAACAGGCTGAACTGTTTCCTAAAGGGATCCTGTTGGCCATGAGGTCTGGTTCTTACAAGCATTATAAACTGGCACCAGCTCTACTCTGCATTAACTGCAAGCGCCTGTTTCAGAAAGGGAAAGGGGCAACCTGAGACTTTCTTATAAATAGGTTCATTGTTTGTCTGCCCTGACCCGACCGTCTGCTCCTGTACAGGGCTGGCGATCAAGCTGAGGCCTGGGCCTCACCTCATGGTGCATGGCAGTAAATCTCAGGTGAGAAGCAAGACAGTTGCAGGCAATTCATTGTGTTTATAAACCGCAAATGGAAGAAAGTGATCATGGCCCATGCTGCTGGAATGGTTTTGTGATATATCATAGCCTATACATTTTAGGTGTCAGTTCAGTGCTGGGACCTGTCAAGACATTGCAACTGCGTTTGGGGGCTACCAAACCAAACTTACTCACCGCAACAAGACGCACGAGTGGTGAGCAAGAGATCAATCAATTAGGTATGTCCTTAAGCAAGCTATGCCTTTCTAGGTGTTTACATTGCTGCTCAGTGTGTGCATTTCATTATTTAAAAAAAAAAAAAAAAGTGCAATAGAGTTTCTTTTACTGTACAAGCCCAGCTGAAAGCACCCTTCTACGCCTCCACATCTGTTCCACACTCTGTGTGCACTGGCTCAAAATTTGTTTTTCATTTGATTCATTGCGGCATTGCACTTCATTTAATTCTTCCACTAGGCTTAATGTGTGTCCGGCCTTATGCCAATGCAAATATAATTCATATTCATGATCCTCTATGGCCACATGTTACTTGTATTTGTTACAGCATGTGTATTTTAAACAAAGAACAATGTTTGCAATCACAAAAAAAAAAAAAAAAAAAAAGATGCAGTAAATTGATAAAGTTTCTCCTTGTCCAGCAGAAGGATTCACACACACACACACACACACACACACACACACACACACACACACACACACACACACACACACTCGAGACACACACACACACACACACACACTGAAACAAGCCATGCTTAGGCTATCTGGGGGGAGATCAATTATTTTAAACAGCCAGGGTCATTTATCATCCTCTGCAAGGGTGGTCTATCTCTGGCTCCCTCCTTCTGTCTGTCCCTCACTGTCTGTCTGTCTGTCCGTCCAGAGCAGTGTTCTGTTGCACCCTTGGCTAACCCTGCTAACCTTTGACATGCGATCGGTTTGTTTATCGTGCAGTCCAAGAGAAACCCAAGAAAACTAAATATTATGGGTTGTCAAACACCTAGCTTATGAATAAACAATGCACTCTGACCCTCTCGGTCACTCAGCCATTGAAAAGCTGGGCTGTTTGTAAGTTTCAGGCACATTCATTTTATTAAACACTTCATGAATATGTTTGGCTGATGCAATATGTGCATTATACTGTTTGCCGTACTGTATTTTGACTTACAGAAAGACTTTACACATGTGCACATGCCAGTATGGAAGGTGGAGTCACAATGTAATTAGATATTAATGCTTAACCTCATTGGATTAAATTGAATTCGCATGTTCGTTTTAAAAGCATTTACAGCAACAAGCTGCAACCATGAAACCAGATAACAGCATATATAATGATATATATATATATATATATATATATATATATATATATATATATATATATATATATATATATATATATATATATATATATATATACACACACAAGTTCATGATACATACCATGAACATATATTAAGCAAGGGAAAGCATATATTTAGAAATATGTTAAACATCATCATGCTTTTTTCCATATGGGCTCTGTGATATATTGCCACTCTGGTTTGCCTGTTTATACTAGAACGATTGTATCCTAATGACACGTAAAACCTCAGAGTCTCGTCACGCTTCCCCCTCACTACAATCACTAGAACAAATAAATATTCTTTTCATTTGGAAGCTGCTGGTGGCTGGTCTGATTAGGGACAACACTTAATTTAGAAGTGTCCACTCTTTCTGTCAGTTTATATACAGGTACGTATTCCTACAGGATGTAAACTCTGCTGAGACTTGAAGCATCTCTCAGATGAGGATTACTGGAAATCTTCTTCTGTTAATACAGAACACGGGGATTGCAAAAGAGTCACCAGCATCGCTGCCAATAGATAGATAACAGGGGCATTTATACAGGGCTGCCCCAAAATCCATGTGACGGCAATCCTAGAACTCTGCTTTTATTGGTATGCTGTAAGGGATGCCTTTATAGTGCACTTGTGAAATCTGATATTCCCCAAGATTAGGGTGAAGAAATCTGAGCTCTGTTTACAATGGAAAGAGAAATTCTCCACAGGGGTTCACTTTTGAAGCAGGTGCAAAAGTAGAGGCTTATTCTTCCAGGAATAAAGCCACATTTAACATGATATAAATAGCAGAAAAGAACTCCTCCTTTCTTGATAGTGTTACACCATCCAAACTGTTATTCCTTACAGAAAAGGTCAAGGGTTTATAGAGTTTTTCTTACAAGTGAAAACCAAAAATGAAATATTTACTATGGAAGTTGTTTCCCCTTTAATGGAGCTACAGTACCATATTCGAAGATATAAAGCAGTCTATTGCCACATAGATATTGAATCCAACTTAGGCCCACTTTTAACCTCCTCTCTTCTCTCCGATGGGACAGGACAGAATCCGTAACGGCAGTGTATCACACAACACCACACCACAATGACACACAACTGGGTCTACGTACAGTAGGATTCGATACACATGGCAATAGACACGTTCATTTCTTCAGATCTACGCCATGGCAGTTCCAGGCGGGATTTCATGTTGTGCTGTCACTTGCAGGCAGAATTCCCATCACATAGACCCGTCCAGCACAGCACACCTGGAGCTGGTGTTGTTCTTGTCTAATTTATATCATTTATGGGGCTGGTGCACCCCTAATCTCCATGTTTAAAAGTTTAGTGTAGAGTGTCTGACAGCCTGAAAAGCAGAAGTGACCCTCTGCTTGGATTTTGTATTTCACATGCATTAATAAACTGCTCCTTGTATTGAGGAAGACAGCTGGTGTATTGAGGGGCTTCCACATATATGAGATGGTTCTACATATATATATATTTAAGATACAGCATGTTGCATATATTTAAACAAGCCGTATGTACATATTTTAATATGTGAGTCATGTAATAAAGTCCATTTCTATATGTATAACTTTTGCACACTATCTGGCATAGTGGTATATGCATTTTACATATACTGTCACAAATAACACATATAGATCTACATTTCCCCCTGTGGACTAATCACTGTAAGTAAATTTTAATCCTTTTTTTGCAACACAACACACAGCAGGAGTTCACCAACAACAGGGCACAGAGAAATGGCAGTGACCGAGTTCAACACAGCAGCATACGTGAGCCATGTGACAAAGCCATGACCGTCCACATGACCTGGGCTGTGCCAGGTGTCCGCTGCCCTCAGAGGACAGAGCACCTAAAACCTGTTTTTTCAAGACGACGGCGATAACTGGAATTTTTAAATGCAGGTATGCAGTGATAGCCTCTTGTTCTTTCTCAGAAAGGGGTACTTACGTTGATGTCTTTGCCTGCCCAGTTGCATTCCTCCCTCCAGTCCACAGGCGCTGGCCAGTAAATCTGAAAAGAGGCAGACGAGATGTCAGAGGTCAAGCTGGAGGGGCACACACACACAAAGGTATGCTGAGGTCGTGCCCTTTTGTTTAAGAAATTGGTGCCTCGGGTCCGAGGGCTCTGTTCAAACAAGCAGCCTCCTCATCAGGGAGTGGGGGGGTGTTAGCCCTTCATTAAATAAGAGCAGGATTATCCCTGGGCAGAAGGGGCAACGGAAGGGATCTGAGAGGCTGTTGAGGGAAGTGACTAATTACTTTAACACACTGACACACTGGCTACATCAGTGCAGAGCCTACAATGCATATCATACATGCTGGATGCGAACTGGAGACCTTGGACTTCCCCACTGTACAAAAGAACTGATCCCTGGGGACCAGTGTTTTTAAACACTCCCGTGCAGTATCTGAAACAGCAGCACATCACACAATGCTGCTCTGCCCATAACATGCTTCAATGTAAGGCTGTTGCAGAACAATGGCTCAACCAGTTTACTAAGCTTAGACTTTAGAGCAAAGCAGAAAGAATATAAAGCCAGTTCACAAAGAAGTAATAAACCACTCATGAGCACATGTGAGTATATTGTTGTTTTACCCGTATACTACACAGCGCGATCTTTTATCCTTATACATTGTGTTGCAATATAATGGCATTTTTCAAACATTTCTGTAGCTTTAAAACCAAAACAAATCTAATTCTTAATTTTTTTATGGTCTGATTTTTAAAATGAGCTCTTGTCTATGATGGATTAACTTGCATATTTTCCCTGAATGAAAAATGCTTATGATTTACAAAAGCCTGGTGAAGGGAATTGTCAGACAGACTGTGTTTCCAGCAGATCATTCATTAAGCCCTCTGCATTGCACGCTGTTGTTCCTCGTTGTGAATCAGACGAGGTCTGGGCAGCCCAGTGTTTCATTTAGAGAACACTGTGAGCGGAATGCACTTCCCACTGCTCCTGAAGGGAACGCCGGCTCTGGGAACGCTAGCACTGCCATCTGCATGGTCTGTAAACAGCTTCCTTAAGAACAAAGCACAGCGAGGTGAAGCAGCTCAGATAAGGGGCATACGTGTGACTGCCTGTCTGTGACTGCTCAGTGATGGTGCACTGATATGAGAGGTGCTATACCTATAAATGGAGCAGAAAGATCATTTGGTTATCTCTTTTTTTTCTGGTCTCTTTTAAGCTAAAAATTATCGTCCATAAGACATTTTACTCTGAATTGTCATACGCACACCACTGTATTTATTTCTGAAAGTAGAGGAACACTCAATTGAAGTTATAATTCAGAAATTAAATTGAATTCAATTGCTCTTACAGTTGAAATTCTTAAATAGTTTTTTTTTTTTTTTTACTCGTCTTACTGATGACAAAACAATGCAAGATTGTCCGCACCAAAAAGGCAGATACACACATTCACACTGTAAACCTTGCTGGGGAATGGCCTGTTTAGTGTGAAGGACCAAGCTCAAGCAATGTTTGCTGAGCTCTGTTGCTTGTTAATCAGAGCCTGCGGGTAAGGGAGGAGACTGCATTGAACCGTGCAGTGAGACAGAGGCAGACTGAGTCTGATAAACAGACCCTTTGCCCTGGCCCGTCACTTTCAGTTACAGCTGGAATGCACCTTCCTTTAGCTAATGGTGCTGTGGCAGGCTGGTGGAGAGCTTCTGTAACAGAGAGGCCCCACCGTGACAATACAGTCTCGGGACCAGGGGGGTAGATTTTATAAGCTGGCATCTACCTTAGCTGAATTTAGATATTCTTAAAGAAACTTGATACATTCAATGCATTATGTGTTTAATAGCTGTGGATGATATCACTAGCTTAACACAGGTTAGCTACCTGTGAGGTTTTAATTGTTATAACTGGTACTCCATATACTGCACTTGTAAGCATGCATACTGTGTTCAGTATTATACAGTATGTGCTAATCACTTGTGGTATTCAAGTGAGTGTCGTACATATACAAGTTTATAAATCTCTTAGCATGCATACAAACTGTAGGTAAGGCAAGCATTCTTTTTTATTTTCAATATTGAATCCAATCTTTCTGTAGGAAATCATCATACAGTTCTGTTATTTTTACAAGGATTAATAAAAGAATGGCAGCTCCTCTACAGCAATCTTACCTTCCTCTGAACTCGACAGCATTATTGAGAAGTTCCTGTATCTGCCCATTTCCATTTAGCTGTATATCAATTTTGCTCTACTTTAATCTAGGTGATAAAAACATCTCCGAGATGACAGTACCAGACATAGCTCACCTGGATACAAATTCACTTGGTTTCAGAAACCGATATACTGAACAAGTCTGTTAGAAATGGGATAAAACCAGTTATCCATCACCTACTGCCTGTGTACCGCACATGCTTCATTGTATTATATATATTTTTTTTTTATTCTGAGTTTCATTATTTGTATGTAAAGTTTAATGTGTGCATTCAACAAACACAGAGGCTGAGATATTTAAGTCAATCAAATGTGTTCTGGATTCGCTGTAACCAGGTGACATGCAGGAAGACTGGTTAAGAGCACACACTGACTGCTCAGCTGCTATAGATCAATTACACAAATAGAAGCACAGCAGTAAGGACAGGATAGGGATGACGGGGTATAGTTAATCCAACTGTCTCCGTCGAAAACATATGCATGGACTGCTGCTCACTTGTGAAACTGAATTCATATCTAATAACTGAGCCATCTTCACCACATGCCCAAGATTTACTGTGTGTGGGTTAAGAGAGGAAGCTCCTGTTTTAGGGCTGACTTTAATGACGGTGCTATTAAATCTGTCTCTGTGTAGATTAATGGATGAAATCCAAGGTACTGGAGAAAGAAACTTCATTTCTGCAACTCTGGGAACCAGCAATAGCTGGGAACTGGAACACAAATTTACTGTTCTGATTGGATTCTCTGCAGGATTTGCATGTCATGTTCATGTTCCTAAACCAGTATAACCAGTATAGTCTGAAAAGCAATAGCGATTGAAAGAGGAGCGAGTGTGGACGTGGGGTGCGTCTCTCTCCTCACCATGTGCTGCTGCTTGCTGATGTTGTCCAGGCTCAGAGACAGCAGGTAGTTCTTGGCCCCTACGAAGAGCCTCCCTCTCTCCTCGTCCAGCAGCATGGTGTTAAAGCAGCAGGACCGGTCCATTTCATAGTGCTTCACCCCCTGGAACGCCAGCAGCTCTGAAACAACAGGTTTTAAAGATTTGATTCCCCCAGCAGGTTAGGAGCTTGTAATGCCAGATTGGCAGTACTGTAGACTGAAGTCCTCTCCATTTCTCCACACAGCAGGGACAGGAAAGGCAATGGCAATGTTAGATTCCCGCCCCCCCTGGTGGTTTTGGGAATGCTCTCCACGAAGGGCTAAATGGGTTAATATTCTAGATTAGAAAAACAGACACCCAATGGTTAGTGCATTAAATGAGGGGACAGAGTTAGTAATGCAGAGCCTGTTACAGTGCATTGCACAGCACTGGATTCAACCAATGTGCTTGCGCAACAGACACTTGTGCTTGCAGTTAAAATCAGTTTGCATATTCAGTCAATATTCCAACACATACTTGATCGGTGGACACTTTCCTGTTTTTTTTTTCATGAGCAGTCTCACAGGAGGGACAGGCTTAGTTTCCTTCCTGAGTCTGCAGAACTGTTTATCTAGTTATCAGTTTCCAGGGCTGAATCTGCAGGACACTACCTGGCTCGCAGCGCTCACAATGCAGGCTCTGTGTCTGTGGTCTCGCTGCACAGGGAGGTGACGTATCCAAGGTCACACCCCAGTGCCCAGGACATTCCAGACCTACACTGCAGTAGCTCCTCAGTCACACAGCTGGAATGACCAGGGGAAGCTAACACATACGAGGCACTCTATTATCCTCATCGTGATCATGCCAGCGCTTCTCCATGACTGCATTGTTTTCAGAACACTGTACAACACAGGGCACTAATATAGACTTCTCAACGGTGTGGATCAATAATGCTTGTCAATGGCACCAACAGTACTGTACAGTGGTTACACTTACTTTAACAGTAAACTAAATTCTCAATGCACTGTAACAAACATGAAAGTAATTCATGTTACGTGCTAGGACCTCTTTCAGTCTGTCGGAGTTGCGAGTTCAGTTACCCTAGATTCCTTCGCAGCAAGTTACAAATGGGATAGCCTGTTGTCTCTGATCACTTACAATACCACCTCCCTATAAGGATATTGAAGGGGTCAACTATTTTACATGTAACATGCATGGTACAGTGGGAAATGAAATACTTATAAAGAGGAGTCTTTTAGAGTGAGGTCTTGCAGTTCCTCTATATCTCCAAAAACATTCCCTGGTCAAGTACCCCTGCTATCTGGGTTCAATATCTCCTTCACCACCACCCCTTCCCCCAACGGTAACCGTGGAAACAGAGGAGTTCAAACAGGTCCACTCTGCAGAGACAGATGCTGTATCTGTAGCCTCCCAATGACAAAGCAAAAGTGTGCTGGGATAGGCAGGTCTAAAGTTACACTGCAGAAGAGAGCCACCACTGTGTGTGAGAGAGAGCCACCTGTCTACCAAGGCAGCGCCTGTCCCCAGCTCCCCCCGCACAGCCCAGGACACCTGTGTTCAGACCTCCTGTCACATATGAAATGGATATGCCCAGTATTCATTCTGCTCATCTGTGCAGTATAATCCTGCATTGTGCTGTATGATGGATTCATCCCCACCCTGCCACACATTAACCAGGCGCTCGTGTGCTCATCTTCCCTTGGTTTTAGTTTTTCTTTTAGGTTGCATTGTGCTGGTTGATGAAATTTCTATACTCATAACTCATAATAAGCACGGATGACATATGGTAGCAGCAGATGATTGTGGGTATTACATCTTGAAAGAAAGGTTAGCCAAATCAAACAAATATTTTAGTATCTTTGCAAGATGCAAAGCAGCTGATCACTATGCACATATCAACAAGCATATTTTAATTTCTATGCACACAAACTAGCATTCAATTATTTACAGCTACGACTAATATAAAAGAAATGTGTCAGTGGACAATCTTCTTCTTGGATTGGTGAGAAGACTGCCAACCACCGCTGGAACTGGAACTGTGCCGTGTTGGTCTTCAAAGAAGATTCGCGGAGCAACACAGAGAGAGGCATGAACGAAAGCATTGCACAGCTGTGACCAAGAATAAATGATAACAGGTTTGTGTACATGTTCTCCCATTTTGGTAGTCCACTATTAATGATAACTTTCTTACATATCATACAAAGCAGCCCACGTTTCTTATGATATATTTTTTTATATTTCCGACATATTATATGAACTTTAGTTTTCTAGACACCCCCCTTGAACTAAGGTTCCTCATCAGAGCCTTTGCAGTTTGCCTAATGAAGCTTGATCTAGTTTGGCTCAGAGTAAAACCAGGAAGGTCTTGTATTGCTTTGCAATGGGAGTCTGATTTCCATTCTTGCAGTACAGTACTTGTATATTTTCTCATACCTAGATCAACATGGAAAGGATACTTTATCGCATACAATTTAAATACAAACAAACACCTCCTTCCACAAAGGAGGCAGCAGCCCGTAGTCGTAATGCTGGAGTTTTGTTTTCCAGGGAATAGTTTTTTCTCTGGAGCGTGACGTTTGTTACAATCTGTACCATGAGCATTCCAGATAACCTTTCCTTCCCACTCCAGTGCCTGTCATTTCCTCTGCTAATCTGATAAGAATGAAAACAAGGTCCTTTCTGGTTTGTTTAGTAGACACTGCATGTGAGTGCCACAGGCTAGGAGCTCTGATAACCCCGAGGTGCTCGATCAATGTTTCTCATACCCAAGATCTGCAGTTTCTCCATTCCCATATCTGATGTTTGGAAATGATATGGTGAACCACAAAACTACATTATTCATCTTGGCTATTTTTGAAAGCTTTTAAAATAGTTTTATTTTAAAATGTAAAAGAAAAACCAGTGATTTCTATTTATCAAAACTATGTGACCTGAAACCTCTTCGTGAGGAACTTTGCCCATTCATCAGCCCGATTTCTCAGAAAGAAAAAAAAGTATTCCCACTTTACTGAAACTGAGAAATTTATTTAAAGGGGCGGTGACAGACAGGTTTTGGGGTTTTGCTATGCTGGCACATGAAACTAACTCACTCCCTAACCCTAATTACTTACTAACAAGAACATTGTAACCTGAGATAACAGGGACTTATACTGAAGGTTCCCCATGTCAATGATGGACAGGGATCACTCTGG